>NW_013667516.1:202844-214261 GCF_000517525.1 Limulus polyphemus
GACCAGATACGTAACAGTATGATAAATTACTTACAGCGTTTCTCTATATTATTGGGTATAACACTCCGTGCTTAGCATGTATTTGTACTCTATGAACCCATCTTTGTGTGTGTGTCCAGAAAATTCGGAATGTGATTAAAATTACTATTTGGGCATATCAGAAATAATAGAATAGTCAACTTAAAACATGGTAACAAAAAGTGGAAGTAAGCGAGAGCCATATTCGTCAAACCGGTAATTAATATAAAAGAAATAAACCGGTATTGTGCAATCCCACGTTAACCTAAATGTTGTCACTTACACGGTCTGACATATTCTTTCTTTAATGTTCTTATTTCACACGCAAGCCTCTTCCTGAGATAACTAGTTATAAAGAGTGCAGGTATTTATCAAAATAAATAACATCTGAAGACATGAAGCTCTGGGTCCCCGAGAGTATCTTTTGAATTTATATACTCTGTCCAGGTGCATGCAAAGTAAAAACCTCAACAGAAACAAAATAGGTCATCAGATCTGGCACATCTACGTTAATATCTACAGGCTGCAGAAGTTAAAACATTCATTTGTTAACACAAACACTTTATAAAGTTTATCATGAAAATTTGTTTTTATGTGTTTTTTTATCTAACTATATTGTGGAAATGGCATTTTATTATTCTATACTAATATAAGTCCAAACCTTGATTTCACACTATAACTCAATTTCAAGCAATTGATAGTTAGTTTAATTATGAGTGAATGTTACGCTGAATGTTTTACTTTTAGTCGTTCGCGCTGACAAAGTTGAAGTGTTATTGGCCTATTCCCTTTGTTGAAATAAAACAAAAAAATCTTAAGAAAAATGTCCAAATGTTTCTGGATCTACAAAATTTTCACTGTGATTTACAGTTCATTCCGATTAAAATAACCTTCCACGTTCGGGATGTAGGGTGGGCACTGAACGGAAAAGATCCACACCATGAATCATACTGATATTATTCACAAAATTATATTAAGTCGTTCACTAATAATAATAGGGAACTTATAACACTGATATGACAATACTCTATAGACGAGAGAGATAGAAAAAACTTCGTAAGACCAATGTTAATTAATACTAATTGCTAACTGTTAATTATATATTACGTTTAGGGTCACTGGTATAAATAATATAATACTCAAGCAAACACCGTAACTTCAGTGTAACTATACAGTATAATCTATAAACGTATAGAGTTGTAAAACTGTCATTACGTTTATTCCTTTAGTTTAAGTAGTTCAACTTTATGTTTAACATATATTGTGCTACATAATCTTAAACAGCCACATACCTGATGAATAAACTGTAATTTCATTTCATAACAAAAATAAATATTCGTCTTCTAATCTTCTGGGTCACCAAGTGAACATAACAAAGAAATATTAGAACCAGACCGAACGTAACACCGAACGAAAATTACCACAACAGCCCTGCCACATTAATGGTATGTTTCAAGCGCGAGACGAAGTCAAGGAGATCACGTGATTTGTATGGTCGTGCTCACTACTGTTCCTTGGGGAGTTTCCAGCGGTGGTTTAAACATAGTAACGTTGAAAAGTTTTAAACTCTACGTACCAGTTGGAAAGGAAACCGACCGAGTGTTGAAAACTTCGAATTATTTTTCTATATGACTTAAACAAAAACATCGTTGATTTGAATTTCAGATTTATACACGAAATAGTTAATTCAGGTACCCTGTTTTATCTGCGGAAACCTTCTATAATTTTAATAATTAATTTATAGTCTGAATAAAGATCCTATTACAAGCTCTGTACTTGCCATTAAAGTTCAGTCTATTTAACACAGACTTCTACTAAAAGGCTGCTACTACTCTATTGAGGCTGAGCAGCATTCACAGCCATTTTTCTGTTTAGACCTTCCTTAGATATGTCACTATTTTGTTGGGGGTTTATTTCCTTTTAATATTCATATATCCAGTCATATTTCTGTCTATACCCAATGGCGTAACTAGACTTCATGGGGGCACATGGAGCAAAACTGCATGGGTATTCTTAATCCTCAGCTTAACCGAAGAGATAGCTATTCCCTATTTAGATCATTTTAGAAATAATTAGATATGGTCATTTTGCGTTCCACATCTTCCTGGAAGAGGTCTGTTGTTTAAGTCTTTATTTCTGTGACGTTGATTTCCCTTTTGAGACTATTCCAGAAGCAACTATTGCTCTGGCAGTACTCATTCATACAGTCATTTTTCTGTTTATATCCTCTTAGAGAGAGTCACCGTTCAGTTGGGGCTCTCTCCCAAGTCTTATTTTCCTATTTTACCCTAGAGACAGTCATTTCCTCATTTAGGCCATTTTAGTGGTAGATATTGTTCTATTAACGTTCATCCAAAAATAACAATTTTTCTCCTTTAACCATCCTATACAATTATTACGTCAGAGTTCACCTACGAGCCTTTATTTACTTGCTCTGACTAAGAGATAGGCATTTCTTTGTTTCTGAGACTATGGGTTCAGTCAGAAATAAGTAACTAACATTAGATGAAAAACTAGGCCCAAAGGTTTATGAAAGATCAGATCCAGGGGTTTTACAGTTAAACCACTCTGGCTAGTGACAGGATATGATATCATTTAGAAAATGCTTTGGCATTCGGGAAATATTGTTTGGGAAATGTTCGTCCTATTTCTTAGTATTGTTTATTCGTGTTATCAGTTGACTCCTATTCACACCAGTTGCCAAACAAGTCATAATTCTGGCTTCTCTATGTCTAAATGATTCATCAAATTGATGCTTGGAAAATTTACATAACACACAAACACACTGATGACATAATGTATGAAAATGATTTGAAGAATTTATAGGCTAGGCTGCACCACAACTACACGAATTTCTTAAAATAAAACATATTTTTACATGAAAAATTAAGTTTAGACTATTACGATTGACTGTACATAAAGGATGCTCTTTCTTGATTAAACATATGAATAAAATATTGCAGAAAGTATTACCAAACAAGATAAAAATTAATAATTCGATGACCACAATAAAAAGAGTACATAAACTTGTTCTTTGGTTCTTTTTCTAAAGATTTTTTGAAAAATCCAAAATCAGACTTTTCATAACAAGCTTACTTGAAGACTAATGTTTGTATACACTAAATGTTTTATAAATTGGTTAAAAATAGAATTAGATTTGTCGAGAAAAGTTTTTCTTACCTTAAATAGAAAAAGAATGCGCTTATGTATCAAGGGTGTTTTTTTTCCCACCATTTTATCGTTATATTTCTTTAAATTTTCTAACAGTTTCATGGCCTTATTTAAGCATGATCGACTTTCATGGTCATGCATAAAGCGTTAACAGATGTTTTTGTCTTCGCAATTCTATAAAAAATGCTGACAGAAATAGGTGTAGTTCTTTTTTTCATATACAGTTTGTGGGCTTGCATACTTTTTCAGTTACTAAATAATAAGGATAAATATATGATGAATGGGAGATCAGGCACGTGAAGAAAATATCGCAATTAGGAAAAATAATTTACACGACCTGCGTTATAGTTACCCTGCATGAAACATTTTGATCAAATATTCATGGACACAACGATTTACGCATTATGAAAAAAAACGCTTAATTTATATATATATTCACAAACAACGCAGACAAACCGTTATTATAAAAGTTTAAACTTTTTCAAAGCGAAGCTACTAAATCTGTTTGCCGCTGTCCATAATTTTGAACTACTGACCGAAAGGAAGGCAACCAATCGGCAGAATCCACCATCAATTCTTGGGCTATTTTTTACCAACGAATAGTGAGAATAACTGTTACATTATCCATATTATAACGCTCCCATAGCCGAAAGGCACCGAGTTTCGAACCTATGATCTTTAGATTATGAGTCGAGCACCCTAACCATCAGGCCATGTTAGGCCAAGCTCTGGCCTGAATGTCTGAAATGAAATATTTACATTATTTTCTTAAGAGTTTACAGGAATTATCTAGGTGTATATAAAATGCAACTTTCATGATATGTATGTCGTTATATGAAAAATGTATCATTTTGATACCGTTTAAAACATGTGGTCGATTTAGTCGAGAAAGGCATTTTATGATATTGTTGTTATTGTTTAGTCTCTTAGAAAATGTTTCTTTTAAAGCTCTGCTCAGATTATTTTATACTAATATTACCTTCCGGTTACATTCTGACTGATGACACTTAGTAGAAGATGTACTTGAAAGCGACATCGCAGAAAAATATTCCATAACAAACCTGTTTCAGCTACCTCAAAGCTTACATATCAACTGAAAGTGTAGAACCTCCAATGAGACAATGGGATGTATGGTTCAGCAGTTTGGCAATACAGTTCTAAGACCATGTACTTCTGTAAGTGAAGTATTATCGATTCCACAGTAAAATGTATATTTTTATTTTACAACATAAGTTTGTTATTTCCCTAACACACACCCTCCTTTATGTCATCAGTACGTTCGATTGATTCTGTTTGAAAAAGGACCGCATTCTATTACTCTTTGCATAGTTGTGATAAAATTGGATAGAATCCGAAGAAGTGGTACGTAAAGCTTTTGTTTGGGCAGGCTATTCTCTCACGTATGTGTGTGTGTGGGGGGGGGGGGGGGGGAGCGCACTGAAGAGTCAGTCAAATTGATTGAGACTGATTGACACACATATCATATGCCCTTTTTCGACTTCTCTGTCTATCTCTCCGCATATATTGCATAATCCTTTTGAATTGATGAGAATAATGCCCTGTGAGGGAAAGTTTATTTGAGGAAACTAAGGCTTCCCAAGCCTGTTATACGCGCTACCTCTGGATAGAATAATTGGAAATACTGAGATTTATATATATATATATATATATAGAATAAACTATAATAATTAGACTATTAGTCAAAAATTAGAAGTGAAACTTATGACTGCGAGTACCACGGAAATCAACAACCTTGAAATACGATTTCTCCGGTAGCTGGCTTCTGTCTGATTATTCATTTTGCATTTTTTTTTGTATTTTTAAAATAAAAAAGAAATATCAGAATAAATTTAAATTTGTAGATTTTTTTCCATTAATTCGGCAAAGATTTTCTCTCTTCAGTTCGTATGTCATGGTTTTCGTTCACCCGAGGCATATGGAGTTTGCTATAGAATTTAGGACTCTTATGATTTTACAATAGCTTACAGCAACCATGAAATCATTTATTGTCATTTAAAACATACAAAGGCTTTTTACTCCATTAGAAGTAACATGTTGAGTTTCATTAACAAAAACATTTGTGGGATTATTACCCATAAACATACACAAAAAATATTGTTAATTACAACCCTATTGTAACTTCAAGTAACAGTTAGTTGTAAGTTCTTTTTTATTTTTATAGAACTTCTTTGAAAGTGTGTCACAATATAAAATGTGAGTCATAAGGCAAAATACAAGCACTTAAAATTGACGACCAATTGCCATTATTTTCTGGGCCATTTGAGTCACGTATTTAGATTATAGTTGTGGAAGTCTGAGCTGCTTCATTAATTCGCTTGGTAACATTTTCAACTATGGAAGATTGTTTGTTTGTTTGGAATTAAGCACAAAGCTACACAATGGGCTATCTATGCTCTGCCTACCACTGATATCAAAACCCGGTTTCTAGCGTGGTAAGTCCGCAGACATACCGCTGTGCCACTGGGGGGCGCTTAGGAAGACATGTTGCATGGAAGTTAAAACCAATATTAAGTAAAAGTCTATCAGGTTTCATTTGGGTTTTTGCTGACTTTTATGCTAGGTTAAATGAATATGTTATCAGATAGATAGAGAGTTTGAAATAGCGGTCGTCGTTCGGCAAATTACTGAATACATTTGGAGAATGAAGACAACAAAAATTAATTTTCTTTATCTGGAAAATTTCCACGTGAAAATTGTGATTTAAATGTTTCATGAAATCATTGGTAATTAGAATGTTCTTCGAAATTAAGCTTTTGCTTACTTGTTTGTAGTTAAGCACAAAGCTACGTAATGGGTTATCTGTGCTCTGGCCACGACGGGTATCAAATCTCGATTTTTAGCGTCGAAAGCGCGTTCTGATTTCCACTGAGCCACTTGGAGGGTTATTTAATAAGAGAAGTAACTAATAAATGAAATCACAAAGACATTTAAAAAAATAAGCCATCAAAATGAAATAAACAGGCTCAAAGCAAACAACAAATATTTCTAATCTTCCGTCAGGGGCAAACTTTTAAACTTATGAATGGAAGGAGAAACTGATGCGTTTTTCTGGGTTTTTCATTCTTTCCTTTACTTATTTTTTTCATCTGACTTTTAATTTCTATTAATATCTGCGACGTTCTCTCCAGCAAATTCATTGGTCTGATTGAGTTCAGGTTGATTGGTATTCTGTAAAAATGGCTTGAAAAAATAATTTTTCACATACTGTAATATCATATACGACGGTGTATAAACTAGATGTACTTCTGCAGAGTCCCCGCAAGTGTTCTGTTTCAAAAATAAATAAAACCGAAATTAAGAGTAATAAATATTTCTATTTCTTGCTTTTGAAGTTCATATGTCATGCTGTGTTGTAGCCTACAGAGTGCATAATTATTCTTGTGATTCACGGCATGCGCAGGTTTTACTGACGTCACTACAGTACAAATTGCAAAGTTATGAGCCCCTTATGTGACGTCGTTTTAGTGTCTACTGATTGACTGACAGACAACACTACTATATAGCGGTTCTAGTGGTTAAAACAAGTGACCCCCTCCAGGCGGCCTTCAGACACCTCTGAGAGAAAATAGTCATTGACCAGAACAAAGTATAAGCTGAGAACTCACTTCTGTAAACAATCCCCTGGTTCGAAACAAACTGACTGGTTTTATTATTTTCCTTTATTAATATTATATAAAATTCGATTTAGTGTTTTAAAGTTCTCTATTGATGAGTTAAAGAATATATAAGTAAAATATCGTTGTTTTTGTCTGTATGATACATATGTTTCTGAGAGTTTGAATTCAAAAAAGAGGCCGCTACACATTTTAAATGACAGGAAATGGATTGAGAACTCGATATGTTTATTGTTAAACTAAATGTTCGAATTTCTTAATGATTTTTAGTGGGTAATCAATTACTCGGTATGGATATACAAGTGGTAAGAAACAATCTTTTCGACAACTATTGTATCTAGTGTACGTACGAAACAAAAGACGTATAAAACCCAATTAAAATTACACCTTATTAATCGAATTGTAACTGACTATTGGGCTATTATCATTAACTTCTGGCCAAAACAACCTGCCCTCATAGGTCCTAACTAAAAAGTAACCCATAATTAACATAGCTAATTTAATGTACCGTTCTAACGAGGTGTATTGAAAGTCATAAAATAAAAACTTAAAATGATTAGAATGTACTGATTGGTCAGAAGGGTGCCGTTACTGTGTTAAATAGAAATGCTTCTTAGTTTAAAAACACTAACTAAACAAAATACTCGGAATTTTGGCTGAACAAGTGTGAACTGATATATCACAGATTTCTTACGTTGTATAATATGGTTTATAACTATACTTCTGGTTATCCTTCATTATAACTAACAAATTGTTATAATATGGCTTATAACTGTACTTCTGATTATCCTTCATTATAACCAACAAATTGTTATAATATGGCTTATAACTGTACTTCTGATTATCCTTCATTATAACTAACAAATTGTTATAATATGGCTTATAACTGTACTTCTGATTATCCTTCATTATAATTGTTGTTCTCTTCGTTCTTAAGATTTGTTTGTTGTTAAACATAAAGCTGCAAAATGGACTATCTGTACTCTGTCCACAGTGGGTATTGAAACCCGATTTTCAGCGTTATAAGTCCCAAGACTTACCGCCGAGCCACTGGGGAGGGAATCGTTTTAAGATACTATTATGAAGAACAAATAAATTAAATCCTTCCCATTCATTCATGTAGTGATGCACTTGATTTATTAGTGTCTATCGACTCGATTACTAGTTCTCTTATATTGCTTTTCTACTGATGCATCAGCTTGTAAATAACACATTCATATAAAACTACTACTTGAAAAGATAGCAAGAAATGCCGTTTTTCATACATACGTAAGTATATATGTTTTTTTACATTACCATATGCTGAGTAAGTTATCAAGCTTTATCTTCCCAAGTAGTAAGAATTACATATTCAGTAGCATCGAGAAACATTTTCGCCTTTGAGGTCTTTAGTTGGGCTCTTGCCTTATACCGTCCTATTTATCCACTTTCTTTTGAGGGTAGCGTTTGGAGCGAGTTGACCTCACCCATCACTTCGATTAACTCATCGCTCATTTTTGGCTATGACGTATTAACCACGTACGTCCTGAGAACACGCCTTCATTCGGGAGAGATCAAATTTGAGCTAGACGGATACTATAGATACGTTGAGATAGATATATAGAAGCTAGCGTGTGCTAAGGTTATTATACAGACTAACAATTAACATTAAGAAATTGAAAACCCAAAAAAGGTATTTCCCGTGGTTGTAACATAGATGCCTTCATCAACGTCACCAAGAATGATATTCATTGTAAAACATATTTCAGAACAGGGGTTGTCGTCACGAGCTTTCTTTCTTTACTCTTCATTTGAAAGTTCGCCGCACATAAGAAAAACATAATTTTATTTCGTTAACTGCTGCCCTTAAACTGACACGGTATTCTGTAAACAAAAAAAAAAAAAAAGAAAGGGAAAAGCATGCCGCAAACCCAACACACGAAGGCTACGTGCGAATGTACAGCCTTACGTCACTCCATTATTTATATTTCTTGGTTTGTTTGAAGTTAAGCACAAAGTTACACAATGGGCTATCTGTGCTTTACCCACCACGGGTATCGAAACCCGGTTTCTAGCGTTATAAGTCCGCAGACATACTGCTGTGTCACTGGGGGCGTATAAGCGATTTCTATTTATCTACTGTCTTTTTTGAGTAACTGAGGAATATTAATTATACTGTAAAGAACCAATTATTTAATGAATTCTCAGCTAATTAAATCAAAAACGTCGTTCATTCTTTGCTTAAATTAATCACATTAAGTCTCTTCAGAAACAGGGATTATAAGTTTTCCTAAGATAAATAATTAAATCTCTTGAAACCAAAATTACAACCCCTTAAGTACATAAACTCACTTAAAAACATTAAAAAGAAAATGGATTATGGGAAGATTTTAAAAAAATCATGAAGTAATCAGGCGTTTCTGTTTTGTTTTTTTTTGTCTTTTTTACCAGATTACTGTTTACTGTTTAGTCGTTCCTCGGTGGGACAGCGGTAAGTTTACGGATTTACAACGCTAAAATCCAGGGTTTGATTCTCTGCAGTGGACACATCACATAGCCCAATATAACTTTGCTCTACAACAAATAAACAAACAAACTATTATTCAGTCGACAAAATAACTTCATTCACAAAATATTCAACGTGGTCAAACGTTTGTCGAGCTAATCGGTACTTATTGTAAACAATGGTGTTGTTATGTCTAATTAATTGGAGAAGGAATAAAAAAGAAAGAATGCTTTGGAACCACCCGCAGGCGACACAGAACCAGATAATTAACTTTAGATGCTTTAAACAAATATAGACTCTTTTGGGCATGCTTTATATACACAATGTAAAACAGTCTCAAAGTGAATCTATTTTATGTTCTCATTACGACAAACATTTCTTGAGCGTCAAAGTCACAGGCCTTCGTATTGCTACTAAACATTTATTAGGATAAAACTGTTAGCTTCGCGAAAATAATAGTAAAAAAACATGAAGATTTAGTGTTGCTGTTTTTCTTTGTTTTATTTTTACGATATGAAAGCTTACATGTTTTTCATGTTGTCAGTTGGTACTACGGAAAGCATAAAGTGTTCATTATCAATACAATTAGCATTTACGTTTATAAGATATTATAAAGTATTTTAAACAATGCAGAGAGAGATTGATGCTTGTTGGAAGTTAATACAGAACTTATGGTAACTGTGTAGTGTGTTTTCGTTAGGGGAAGTCCGTTTGTTTTTCTGAAAAACAAACACTAGGTCAAAATGCAATAAATGAAACTAACTACATGTAAACATGTACGTGCCCCGGCTCTTGGTATACAGCACGTTATCTGATCATTCCAGACTTTAGGTTACAGATGAATGACTTGGCTGCATTCCACTCGAGAGCCAATAGTATATGGGCTTAGAATCATGTGACCAAACTCGTAAACAATGTGAACGAAGTCGAGCATGAATCATGGCTTGGTTCGTTGGTCAGGGTCTTTAATTGACCATTGCCAGACTGAGCATGCGTGTCTCAAAGCCAGTTCTGTTTAGGGGACGAAGGCCAGAGCTAGTATTCAACTAACACGTTAAA
Organism: Limulus polyphemus; assembly: GCF_000517525.1. NCBI lineage: Eukaryota > Metazoa > Arthropoda > Merostomata > Xiphosura > Limulidae > Limulus > Limulus polyphemus. The sequence continues at coordinate 213,213 of NW_013667516.1, forward strand.
TAATGTTTACTGGTACACGTACTAAGTGTTTTTACTGTGCTCTTCAATAGCGATGAAGAGAAAGTATACAAGGAAACCAGGATGTGCTTACCAAGAGTTTTACAATTTCAATTAAGGGTAAAACATTGCTTCAATAAGCATTGTACATGGTATACTATCATTTAAGTAGTTAAAAATAAAGTAAACTACAAAATAAATAGACAAAATCGTTACACCTGTGCTGTACACTGTTTGTTTGTTTGTAGCACAAAGCCACACCCGGTTTCTAGTAATGTAAGTCCGCAGACATTCCGCTGTGCCACTGGAGGGCTCAGTACAGTGTTCTCTTCAGAAAGTAGATCCACTGCTGCAGTGATAAAATAAATACTAAGAACACTTGTCAAAGTTGTTTTTGTTACTTCAAATTTCGAGACTATTGTGAATAAGAATGAAAACATCATAGTTACATAGTAAGTAAAAATATATTTGAATAAACCCATAATATTTTGATGGGAGATTTTTTAACGAGTATTGAGAGCAGATAGTCCAGCCGTCGCATTCATCGTCAAGATAACATTACGTTCCAGTGTATCTTTCATTATGTAGGGATGAAACTAATTACTGGTGTAAAGGAGATGTAATTCGTAAAAACGCTCAAATAAAGCGCATGTTACTTATCTAATTTTACAATTTTTGAAGGCAGTGTTGTGTCAGATTTATTGATTGATTGTCGGAGTACTAATATAAACCTGATTTTGATCGCAATAAATCAGATAAATCAGTTCATAATTGCAATATAAATGATCAAAATCCTAGCTGAAACAACATAGTGCATGGCATGTTTTGGATATATATATATGTACAGTATGATTAAAAAAAAAAGATTCTGGATCATTTACCAGTTATGGTTTTCAATTACAATTCTGCTGATCACTACCACCACCATGCCAAAATTACGTTGTATTCCTCAAAATGGCTTATTTTGGTGAATAAACCTTTTTTAAGGATTCCAACACATATATAATGATTGTAAATCTGTTATTGTTTGTCAGCAATTTAAACGCAAAGTG
>NW_013667516.1:214957-230948 GCF_000517525.1 Limulus polyphemus
AATGAATAGTGGGATTGACCGTCACATTATAACGCCCCCACGGTTGAAAGGGCGAGCATGTTTGGTGGTATGCCGATTCGAACCCGCAACCCTTAGATTGTGAGTCGAGCGCCTTATCCACCTGGCCATGCCGGGCCTGATGTAATAAATGATATGAAACTTAAAAATCACATGTTTAAATTATTTTGAATAAAACAGCTCCAACTGTGAATTTTAATGTAAAATATAACGAATTATACTTGTGTTTAAAAGCACTAAGATTTTACTAATTACATCAAAGTTTTGAATGAATAAAAAATGAAGCATTAACTATTAATTATTATCAGAACAATTGTATGATGCATCTTTATGTAACCAACTTGTACCACTGTTCTCTAGTCGCAGGTCTCTGAAAGATACTACCGGTATTAATGTATATGTACAACAGATGAATACGGAACAGCGTTTAAAAATAGCCATATTCATCTTCTAACTTCTCATCTGACAAAAATTATACAAGCTGATGAATAGATTTTATAACAACAGAGAAGGGTTAAATTTTTTTTCAAGCATTCAATGAAATTATGCAGTAGTACTGAATTTCAGCCCTGTTACTGATGAAGTATTTTTTAATTTGTTTCAAATACTTGCGTAATGATAAACAAGAGATATCTGCGCTAGCCATCCCTAGTTTTGAACTGATAGACTAGGGAGAAGGCAGGTGGTCAATAGCACCTTCTGCCAACTCTTGAGCTGCTGTAATCGAATAGTAAGATTTGATCGTCAAATACTGCATCTCAACCACTACTATATCTTTCGTATCCCAGCCGGCCTGATGAGTCCTGGTATTAGGCGAAAGGCCTCGTCGGCACTAGATATAACAGATATAGTAGTATATTGTTATATGTTGTTATTTGCTTTCACTCATGAGTTTTAGAATTAGTACGCAACAACAGAACAAAAGTGTGAAGTGCTCTTTTTTTTTTTCGAACCATGAGCCTCGGATTTACTGTTCAGCATGATGGCCAATGAGCCACACCCAGGCCCTCTAAGGAACTAAACAGCAGGAACGGCCTTCAAAAAACCAAGTTGATTGGAAAGGTGTCTGTTCTCCAGTGCAAGAAGTTGATTTACTGGTCTAAGGAAACGTGGAGTAGCTGTTTCAGAGAATAGAGTGTGGTCGATAATGTAATGGAAAGAACAACCATAATGACCTTACAATGAATTACAGCACAGGACAACTTTGTGCAATTAGTTACTAGCAGTATAGTATACCTGTGATTTGTAGACGTATGATCCGGTTTATAATATTCCCTGGTATCAAAAAACAGGTAAAACACTTTGTGTATGAATCACCAAAACAATAAAATAACACTTTTTTTTGTAATAAAAAGTTAAGAAAAATCTATCAAAATATATCTCGTCTCTGAATTTCTTCTTACTTAATGAAAAGCGACTGTAATACAACCTAATGGTATGATTAGAAACTGTTATAACTTCTAGTTCACAGATATTTATTGTTCGATGCGATCACTTCCTCAATAGTATTATAATACATTTAAATGTATTTCAGTTTTTTTTCAAAAAATCGAGTATAGTTTGATTCAACATGCCAAATGCATTACACGTTCTCCTTTCAAACAATGTTGGCTCACAATATGTCCTTAGTTATGACAATACCTTGATGGCTCAGGTGGTGTTCATATACGTCAGCGGAAGCTCTGGCATTACAAAATGCTATTTTAAAGAAATTACCTTAGTAGATTCCTATACGTTAGTGGAAATACTGGTAGTTGCAAAGTTTGAATTCAAAGAAATAATGAGTCACTACAAATGGTTGATCTATAAGAGTGCATTTGATCTTGAGGAAGGCTGAAGTGATAAAAAACATTGTAATGAAAACAGCATCTTTTGAGAAAACTTTTTTATAGATCACAGAACTTGGGTTATCAGAAGTGTTAAATAACTTTTTGATTTTGTTTTTTTAGGAAATCCGGTTTATAACTTGACTGTCAGAGATTGATGATACTGCTTTGAACTTGTACTGAAAAATAACTTATCTTTTATTTGTTTTGTTTTCACGAAAGAAATGTTATAAATCCCTCCAATTCACGTCTTTGTGAATTAAAAAAGCCACTTTTTTCTGTAATTAAGATCTGAGAATGTAGAGGGTATATAGTAAAAATACTGCCAAATGATTTAACGGCCATAAGCTTGCTTCAAACTTTTCTTGGAACTGATGTTGGAGCGAAGCTGTAATGTTTGTTTGTTGCCAATACATCAGTTTATTCTGGTCTGTCTTTATCTTATTACCGAGTGTTGAAGGGTTAAAGGACCTTTACACATTTCAGTAAAAAGTAAAAAAATAAAGAGAAAGTTAGCTTTTCATTTCACTAGTAGGTGCCTTTTTAGATTAGTTTGTCAGAATGCAATATATTTGAGGATAAAGATGCACATACTCTAAACGAAACAATATAATAACTCAAGTGAAATTTAGTTGAATGGACGGCAACTGCCTTGGACCTGAAGATGAAAAGCGGAAGACTTTCGAAACGTTGTCCTCTACACTTGTGTTTCTACAACAGGCAGTAATATGTCAAATCCACTATATATGTGATATCCAGCGCTGACGAGGTCTTTCATTAATACCAGGTCTCATAAATTTTGTCCAGAATAATTTTTATTTCGTTTGTTTTAGAGCTTCGCGCGCACAAAACCAAACCAGGGTTATCTGTGCATAACAGCTCGTAATTTTGATCTGATAGACAAGCTAACTAGTCAACAGCACAAACTATCGGCTGTTGGGTTACTTACATCTGATCGACTAGTTGGCTTCAATGATCACCCACGTTCTGAAGTTAGGAGCGTACTTTCCCTCAGTATGTCGTGAACATCAGAGGTCGTGAACATCAGAGTTGTAGCAGATACATTCTAAGTCTCGAAAATTGTAAACAACAACAACAACAACAAAAACAAACAGAATTCACCTTAATTGTCGGAGTGCGACTATAAATATATGTATATTAAAGTCAGTATCCGTTATCAAATAAAAACAACAGCAACAAAGATTCTACGAGAAAAACGAAAATCCCCTAAATTGTTGGAGCAAGACTATATATATTAAATCGATTTTCATTATGAAATAAAACAACAACAACCAAAACAGAAGTGGTAGTAGTGTTGGAATATTGCGTAAATTATTTTGGCCAAGGAACAATAAATTTTATTACCAGCAATCCAACTGACAGCTGGTATAACCATAAACCAGTAAACAGTCAGCGAAGAAAAGATTAATTAAATCACCTGAAGGCTTTACCGCAATTTCAGTGACTTAATACACTCCTCTATATATCATGACCCAAATAACTTGTAGAGGAGATAGGGTTACATAGCTGCCGGTAAAAATAATATTTATTTGCCACATCACAGACTTATCAGTACACACTGTTTTAGAATGTACGAGGCTTAGAAATTATTCAGGTAATTATTTATTATGAACAGAAGAGGGCGTAATGAAACCTGTAGTCCAACTGTGTAGTCACTATTTTTTCAATCTACGACAGCAAAGATTCAAGAAAAGCAAACACCATTTCTTAACAACAGGTTATTAAATATTCTCGGTGTGTGCTTTTAAGACTTACTACAGAAATGCTTTCAGCCTCCACTGAATTTCTAATTAATTCGTTCTCGAATGTGTGTTTATTATTTTCTATCTGTTTATTTTTGTAACCTAGCGAATGGCCAGGCAAGACTTAGTTTAACATATCTGGGTGTGGATCCGATGTACATGGTTGGAGATTAGTTACCAAAAAAAAATCTCGTTCCGCACCTTGGAACCGTGGATGCATTATAAAAGTGACTATCAAATCTCGTTATTTGATTAAAATAGCTTGGGGGCGGGTGCTGTTGATTAGCTGTCTTTCCTCTAATCTATAGTTTAAAATTAGCTCTTCTGTAGTTTTGCGTGAGTATCCGATGCAAAAAAGAAAAAAAAATCCGACGATTAATAATCTTGTAACACATCTCTACGAATAAGGACACATACGTCTCGCAATAAACTAAAATCAAATGAGAATGACTATTACACTAAAGCGCTTTAAACTCGTGTGCCCCCAGTGGCACAGCAGCAAGTCTGCTGACTTAAAACGCTAAAAATTGGGTTTTGACACCGTGGTGGGCACAACACAGATAGTCCATTGTGTAGCTGTGTAATTAACTAAAAACAATTTAAACTCGTTAATTCCATTTATACTTTACATTGGACGTTATGCAGTTTTGTTTTTATTTAGCTTTTTAGGGTGATTATGTTAGAAAAACTAAAAAAGCACAAAAAACCTCCAAAATGTATATCTGGCAGCAGAGACGTTATGTAACATGCTACTGAGGTGATACGATATAAGACTTTTACAACAGAGATATTATACATAACATCTCACGTCAGTTGTATGGAATCTTACAGAAAGTGGCATTACATGACATCTCACAGTAGTGATATTACTTGAGGTGTTAAAACAATTCTATTATGTGAGATCTTACAGCCGTTACAGACATTACGTGATACCTTACAGCAGTGGCCTTAAATGCATGTCACAGCAGTGATATAATGTAAGATCTTACAGCCGTTACAGACATTACGTGATACCTTACAGCAGTGACCTTAAATGCATGTCACAGCAGTGATATAATGTAAGATCTTAAAGCTATGATAAATATTACGTGATATCTTACGAGTGACATTATGTGAAATTTGATAGTAGTGACACTTTGTAAAATCTAGCAGCAGTGACACTATATATATAATAGCTTACAGCCTTACTTGATTTACATTACATGACATCTGACAGCAATGGAAGTACGTGACATTTTACAGTAGTGACACATATGACATGGTGATGATTTATCATCATGAGTCCTTATCTCTATAAGTACATATAATTTTAAGCTGCTGAAGAAATCTGTTGAAATATACTACTGATATTCATGACGATAATAAGCTGTGTGCTGCGAAAGACATCTTTCCAATTCTGTTTATAAACTCTTGGGAGATGACAGACATGACACTACAATGACATGTGGACCAAGTATCTTGAAAAATATTTTCCAATTGAAGTCACTTTCAGGTGATTATCTTGAACAGAATATTTCAACAACTCTATGAGGAAAAAAATAAACTCTGAAGGGAAAATCAGATGGCATTATATTATTTTCACGTTGTGTCAAAAATGTAACTCGTGTAATTCGAATAGTATATGTATATTCGAACTGGTGTTTATGATAAAGTTTGTTTTCAAGAATATAGCATGTCCATGCTTTATGAAAGTTGAACTATATTGCTTTCGATATATTCAGAGTGATATTTAAAATTGTCATTGTCTGAAGGAAAAGAAATTTGTGATATTTCTCTTAGAATGAAATACCATTTTAATGTATGTAGAAAACAGAAGTGATTACAACTTTTATGGTCAAAATTATACTGTAAAGATCAAAATGTTCTCGGTAGTGGAACAGTCTTATACATATATATATACATTTATGTAAAATCATAAATGCAGATAAAGGGGTGGAGAGCTGTGATGATTTATCATCATAAACCCTTACCTTTATAACTTGCATGTTAGATATAGATTTTACATTATTAGATTCTTAATCCCAGTATATGTTGTGGTGTAGTATTTAAGTTGTTACAAAGTGACTTACTAGGAAGCAGTAGAGAGTTATCCCTTTAGCTAAGTTTGTATAGCACCTGCCTAGTGTGTAACAGATCTGGAGGCCAAATTCGAGGCGAGGAAATATGTATACATCGTGAAAAGGTAAGTTAACATAGTAGGGACATAATTTTGTTACCAGTGTATGCGTTACTCTGTATTTCCTGTAAAATTACTATACCATCCTTTTGATTAATTGTACTAAGTGACACACTTTTTGTGCAATATTCCTAGGAATAAATTGACTATTTTGGGGAAGGAATTTGCTACACTACAGAATTCTGTTTCTTTACTGGTAGACCCCATAGTTCTTTAGTAGTAGAGAGGACTGTATAGTACCCGTGTAAAGAAAATGAGTCTTGTTTTTATCTCCCACCAGCGAAGATCTTCTTGTGTGGTGCTCACATCTGTGTGTGTATATTTTAAGTCCAGATCTATTAGTCCTGTTTTAATTTAATCTACATTTAATTTTCACTTAGTCATTTCAATTTACCCTATAATATTTGTTTAATGTGGGAATACTTTAAATTCAAGGTTTTCCATAATGAAGATTTTTGTTTGATACAACATATCTCGTTTAGGGATATGATTTCGTCACTAATACTTTCATTTAGCTTTTAGTGACTGAATCCTTCGAATTCAGTTATTTACTTATTTCTTGTAGCCTATATGTGTCACACTTCGTATCTCTGGTAGCTGAACCACTCATAAGCATGAAAAATTAGTTTGCGAGAGATCTTCAAGGCCCAACAGAATAGGTAAACAGTCTAAACTGACAAACTACTATACAAGTGAAAAAAAAAAAAACACGATTGTGATTTCTCATTCTTGAGTTGAATTAAATTAAACCTTACCACCAACTGAAATTTTAATGCGGGAACGTTTCAATCCCGCCAAATCACAAAATAAAACCCAAAATTTACAAAATTTATACACAAACATCTATATGCAAAAGTTACAAAATAAAAAATGTCGAATATGTAAATACACTATTTAGGTAGAGTATATGTGTATATATAATTATTTAACTAAGCTAGAAAAATATTTTATAAACAGATTACATAAAAGGAAGGATAACATGAATTTCACACAGCATATCATCCAAACCTTAGGTGAAATACAATTAAATTAAATTTTGTAGAGAAGGAAAAGAAAAACAAATAAATAAATAAACAAAAAATATACTTGAAAAATAAAACGCAGCCACAAGACAAATATTCAACACGGGGGTACAAATCTTAGGGTGGATCACTATGTAATGTAAGCTGGTTTTTTGAGGCACCGGTGGAAGTAAGACCTAAATTGCGTTGGGATACACTTCTTATCTGGTTTAACCTCAACTTCGCCGGCCTTAGAAGAAATGAGAAAAGAAGCAAATGAGGGTACGCCAGCTAATAACCACTAGTTAATTACACTTTTAATCTCATTAATTACCAATTTCGACTGTTCATCTGATGGCGTCTTCAATGGAATCTCAAGAAGAACTATATGTGCTGATAGCAGTCAGAATTTGAATCTGGGTCTTTTTTGTTTTAAAGGCAGATTTAATATCCATCTGTCCATTGGGATATATTTGACTATTTGACGTTTTCGTGAAAGGTGTCGGTTTTTTGCTGACTTCTATGCTAGGTTAAATGAATATGTTATCAGATAGATAGAGAGTTTGAAATAGCGGTCGTCGTTCAGCAAATTACTGAATACATTTGGAGAATGAAGACAACAAAAATTCATTTTCTTTATCTGGGAAACTTCCACGTGAAAATTGTGATTTAAATGTTTCATGAAATCATTGGTAATGATAATGTTCTTTGAAATCAAGCTTTTGCTTATTTGTTTGTAGTTAAGCACAAAGTTATACAATGGACTATCTGTGTTGTGCCCACTACAGGTATCGAAACTCGATTTTTAGTGTCGTGAGCCCACAGACTTACCACTGAGCTGGGAGGGGGTGTGTCAAAATTAAGTACAGGACGAACAACTGTATCTGAAGCTTAAGTTTGGAAAGTGCAAAAATAGTTGGTAAATAAACAAGTTATTATGTGCATATACATGACTACATCGTTCATGGAATGTAAAGTTATGAATAATAGGACGTTGCCCTTCTAAATGTATTATCAAGCAAGCAAGACATGGAAGCTTATTTGCATGTGAATTAAATAGCACACACAGTAATGTGCATTCTTTCAGATTTGAATGAAAAATTCACACTCTCTAATGAATTTAATAAATGAAATGTTAATAGAAGTACACAATTTAATAAAAAAGGCTATGGCCTTTGTTAGTGCTCATTAAATAAGTTGTTGTGCACAGTTATAGATAGACTCACTAGTTTTCTGTAATTTCGTTACCGAAATAATTAATCCTTTTATATGGAAATATACTGACTTCAGACTACTGTGCTTCAATATATTACAAAGAATAACCAAAATGAACTGCTCATAACAAGTACAGCATAATCGGAATTTGTAATATCATAGCTATAACAAGACAAAAACCACCGTAATAAAATAATGTCAATCACCCATCTCACTTCATTATTATGAAACTCAGCCATCTGATGATCAATCATGTGACATGAACTGCATTTGATTGGTCATTCAGCCTATACTCTATACATATATTGATGTCATGCAGTCTTATCTCATAGCTTTGAGAACAATCACATAGTTCAAGTTTGTTTGTTTGAAATTAAGCACAAAGCCACACAATGGGTTATCTGTGCTCTGCCCACCACGGGTATCGAAACCCGGATTCTAGCATTGTAAGTCTGCAGACATACCGCTGTGCCACTGGGGGGGGGGGCACATAGTTCAAAATACTCCACATTCTTCATGAACCATTGCAATTTGATGCTTAACTTATGTAGAGAGCCATCTTAACTTATGTGGAGAGCCATCGGATAAATGGAAGCCAGTCAAGTCACCAGAATAATGTACAGTTGGTACTGTGTTTGGATTCCTGGACAAGGCAGACCATCATTCACGACATTATCAAACGACCGTACCACTATCTGTGGATTCTGGCTCAATGAAATCGTAGGATACACACTCCAAGATAAAATCAGATGTTCCCAGCCGCAGCTGGATGCTCAATTAGTGTATTGATGGTTAGAAATATACTTTACAATGTCATAGCAAGACACAAGTCAGCTAGCCTGCAAGGGTATCAAGAACACGTGTAGCTATGTTATTTTTACAGACTCGTATGTATAAAGAATAAAGAACCAGATATGCCCTGTTCTCATGTACAGGAATGTGACGGATATGGCGGAGTAGGAAGTAAGGTATGAGAAGGAATAAGCACTAGTGAACGTGCCGACCTCTACAAAGTGTGAAACTTACTATTAATGTTGTATATTGTAAGAATGATATCCAACAACCATTTGTGTTACCAAATGCTGGCACAATTAGTCCTGAATTAAGACAAACTGATGATCCTTCCTCCTTGTGCTAAAATGATCGTTACATTCCTTAAAGAAAAAAAAAACTGACCGAGAGGAGTGTCCCTCACACCCAACAAACATCAGTATCATCAAGCATGTATGGGATGCTTTTTAAGAGAGGTGTTATAGTCCGTCAACTAGCTCCAAACTAAAGATGTCTGAAAACAGCTTCTTTATAGGAGTGGTCGAGAATAACTCGAAACCTCGTTACTATGCAGGCAAGATCGGTGCCAAATTCCTTTTGCTATACATGGCGACCATGTATTAAAGTAGGACGTCATAAACTATATAGATATAACAACATCTGCTAATCATTCATTTACGAGCGTAGGCTCATTTGCATTTCATATCTCACGACTAATTATTAGATGTCTGATTTGCATAACAAATCTTGGGGTAGGTGGTTGCTATTGTTTTGTAGTTGTTGTTATTAAGCACAAAGCTACACAATGGACTATCTATGCTATGTCCACCACGGGTATCGAAATCCGGTTTCTAGCAGTATAAGTCCGCCGACATACCGCCGTGACACTGGGGGGCGTTGTTTTGTAACAGTAGACTTGCTTTGTCATAGCTATAATATTACGAATTCCGACTGTATTTTGTTTTGGGTAATATTGTATATCGTATGTGTAGTAACTGAGATGAAAACAAGTTACGCCTACAGTTACATTTGCGTTAACGTAAAACCTTACTGCTATATTCTGTACACAAAATAAACAACAGAAGAACTAACTGATTATATTTGCCGTAAGACATTGACCGAAACGCGTCGTCGGCAATAGATGTGGTGAACGTAGTGTGGTAGGAATACTATTATTATACACTCTTCTAATTCTGTAAAATCACGAAGGGATTAGATAAAAAATGCAACTTAAAAATATATAATAGGCCTAATGCTGATGTTTCACTACAAGTATAATGTTTTTTGACAGTTTCTTTACCAATTTGTTGGGCGAGAAAGTGTAATGTTAGGTTCATTTATGTTTATTTAAAGAATAACTACTAATATTGGATGCAGATGTATACATCTCACTAGTATTTAACCACACACAATTTTTTTTTCTAAAGGTCAAATTCATAACACAGGCCATCCAGTGGCACAGCGGCATGTCTGCGGACTTACAACGCTAGAAACCGGGTTTCAATACCAGTGGTGGGCAGAGCACAGATAGCCTATTGTGTATCTTTATGCTTAACTACAAAAAAACAACCAAAAACACTCCATAACACTGTAAATGCAGTCGGAGTCGTGTACTAATTCAACTAATAGTGTTACTTTCAGTAGCAAGAGTCGGTCATGGGTTGTTATAGTAATCTTACATTATCTTGTGTGCACGTAACTACTTCACGACCGTCACACGAAGCAGAAATACTTCCAAATACTTGTAATCGGTTAGCTATAGCGAGAGTGCAGATTGTTAGAGCAGTTTTTGGCGTTTTCAACCAGATTCACTTCAGACATAAAAGGAGCCGAGACGCGCTTAGTCAACACCCATAATTCTTTGGTTTATTTTCAAATAAAGTGAATTTCCATTTTCATTTGACAAATACAGTTTCTTCCGTTAACTGTTCAGTTAAGTGCATTTCATTAACTTATTTTAACTTTATCTCAATAGTTCTTTTCAACTGGATGATTAATATCCAACTAAACTCATTTTTCCATTAATAAAGGTTTCTTTGTTTTTCATCTTCACACTGTGTGTGTTGTCTCTTTCATTCCATCTGCAACAAATTACTACACTTTTTCTTCCAAATATTAGATCCGTAAACCTTTCGTTGTTAGGATGATCAGGTAAACGTGTAACTAGTTATTTTTGGAATACTACTCTACTTTATAAACTCAACTTCTGTAATTGTCTATTGATCAACGTCACGAACCAATCACGGTTCTCTCAGGGATAGCGAAGAAGAATGTGTAATATGTCAGCAGTAAAACATACCAACATATTACATATTCTTCTTTGCTGTCACTCATAAGTTCTTATAATTAAACTCATTTTTCACAGAAATAATTACAGTGAAATTCCCTTTCGCCATGGCTTGTCCTCATATCTGAAAAGACTATTTCTAGTGGGCGATACATCATCTATTTTATCACTTAAATAGAAAACAGGCGACGAAAAAGATTTGGGATTTTTTTCTTGCTCTAACGGCTCTCTTCCACCCCTCTTTGTACTTTTAAAGGGGACATGAGTGTATTAAAGTGGATGTACTAGTAGTCTGAGGGCTACGCTGTCGTTTGATGTCTTTCACAAGTTTGTATGTGTTTTATCTTACTTGTAACTGCTTTATGCTGATAGATATATTACACGTGGTTTTGTACGTTATTAATGAAGGAACTTATATGATAGCCTAGCCATCATTTTAACTCGGAATAAAAGAATAGAATAATTACAGTTAACCAAGGGTTTAATTTTAAACCACCCACACAGTTCCATCAAAGAACTGTGTAATTTCTACGCATGTTCTCCGCGTCCCTGATGTGTTTGTTTGACTTCTCCAACATTACGTCATATGATACTTCCGTTCTTTAGCAGTGTAGACCAAATGATCCAATCAAGAATTCTCTCCTCTCCTAGCGTCGACCTTTGCAACCTCAGGTTCAGTGTACATGGGCTTATGAAGATAAACCACCATTGCTAATGGCAGATAGATTCCAGATGACTTCTGTTATAAAGGTCTAATTTTAAATCGGTATTTCATCGGATAGTTTAAAATATTGTTGATGCTGGAACTCTTTTAAAACATTTCACCTCATGATGCTCCAAAAGGTGTGTCGAATCAGTTAAAAACTATTAGGGAGAATTGACCAAAATGAAATAATAATCGGTATTTTCACTTACAAGTTTTAAATTAGAAGTTCATAATTTTGAAATGTGTTTAGCATGAATGTATTAGAACTACATATACATAAGTAATTTTTACGTTCAAATCAAATAGCGTGTATCTCTATACATCTAACATAATTGCTTGTTCTTGCATATTTTATTAATGTTTGTTTAAAAAATTGTAGTTCTTTTTTGAAGGTTTTATTACAAGCATTCCTTTCTGAATCATACACTGAACGAGCAGTTTTACCAGCATATTGTTGTTATAGCGGATTATATATGGATTCAGTGTATTAGGCAGCAAGGAGTGTTTTAATATAGTCACGAGTTAAACAGCAACAACCAAAAAGTAATACTGTCGTTGTTCTAAATATTTCAATATGTTAAACTTAACACAAAAGTACGACCACTTTCGAAAAGGTGGACCTTTCTTCTTCAGGGCCAAACTTTATATGCATAGACAGATAGATAAATAACATGTTCCTATGATGATATAACATACACGGCGTTCATTCATACTTTAGTAAGTCCAGAAAATAACGAAACTGATCCTTGATTTATAATGACGATTCGGAAGTACGGTGTAAAAACTACTTGTTTGGATAACATTTACAGTATTTTGTGAATGAGTTTACTACGTACTTGGAAACTGAATAAGTAAAAAAATATACTTCAACTTTAAAGTCCAAGAAAGCAGTGGACAAATCGTTAGCGGAAAATTAAAATTAAAAGAATAAAAAAGTAAAATTTCAAAATTGTTTTCATATTTTTTTCTCATAATACAATTTAAACAAATCATATTAGTAAATCGGGACTTGGGACCAAGGCACCAAACTTGTTAGGGTCGAGTTCACTACAGATCACATCCCATCATGACCCTTATTTATATATCAATTGCTTGTACCAATACAACCTATAGTTGGGCTAGTAAAAAAAAAAGACGTCTTGTAAGAAAGTTACTCTTCACAGGTATTCTTTTCTTTCATTAAGAGTTTTTCTCATGTACAAAATCTAACAACCAAGAAGATTGTTTTTTATTTTATTTTCTAACTTCTTGTTCGTAACAACTAATGAGTTTGTAGTTTATAAAGACGTGTAAACAAACTCGCTTTACAACGACGTCTAGGCCATAGCACATGAAACAGGCCTCGTCACTACACTTCCGTGATGTAATACTGGACTTGTTAACGCGAAAAACAAACTATATGAAAAAAAAAACTGTTGAAGCATGACGTGTATTTTTAAGCTTTACGTGACGTAACATATAGACACCTGTTCTTTTTAGCTTGTTTCTTCACGATCAAACACTCACGTGCCATGAGATCACCACCTGTCTTTTGCATTGTTTCAACGCTCATTATTTAAGTAATCGCTCTCTTCTACGTAAGTTATGTCACCGCTTTTCTCGGTTTTCTCCAGGTGTCTAAAGAGGCGTTTTATGTTTGTCACGAGAATGTTAGATGTTTCAATACCAAGTTTCGAATACTTTGTAATTAGAGAAAGTGTAACTGATCGTTGTCTATTCAGATGCAGTGAAAAATAACTCTGCAGGTGTTAGAATTCGACAACTGTATATATAATCTTTAGGTTTTCAAATTTCTCAATTAAATCCTACGCCCGTTGAACGAAAATAAATAAAATATTTGATAAGTATACTATTTGTACGTTACATCTACCTTCAAGGTTTCGTGTTCATGGACCCCAAAAAGAATTCGAATTACTTTCTAAGATTCATCTATCATTTGTGAAACAGCATTTTGTTAATAAAAAGTAGGTTGGATATTAGTTATATCATAATAATGAGTATAATAGTAAATAGGTTGGATATTAGTTATATCCTAATAATGAGTATAATAATAAATAAGTTGGATATCAATTATATCATAATAATGAGTATAATAATAAAAATGCTAGATATTCATAATATCATAATAATGGGTATATTTTCAATCAGTGTCTATTTGTTAAGATATAATTTAACTTTTGGTCTGTTCTTACAGGTAATTTTTATTACCTAAACCAATCAAAGAAGTGAAATGTAAACATAATCAACCGTTCTCAGAAAAGAACAAAAGCAACTGATAGTTTAGTTATAGTAGGCAATATTTAACTGGACAGAACAGAGAGAGTATTGGAACCTTATAATATATAAACTCAATTCTAATAAAACTTATGGAACTTCACATTTTGTAAATTGACATGAAACCAATAATTACAAATACATCATCTTTGATAAAACCGCTTATATAATGCATTTCAGTTGTCAGTTGACCTTATATTTAACATTACCTTTCCTATTTGATAGTAAAAACAACAGCATCAATAGAATTCATAGAACTTTTTCAGAACAATAGTTTGAACTAGTATTTAATGAGTGTAGTTGCAAACATCTTATCTCTAAATAACTCTTCCAATACGAAAACTAGAAAGTGGTTGCAATGGAATACCTGGTATCGAAATTACCCGAAAGACAACATGATACTGGTATGTGTAAATATTGTTTGTTTGTTTTCGGATATTCTGCGTTAGCCATTCCTAATTTTGAGATGATGGACTAGAAGTAAAGCAGCTAATCAACAGCACTCGCCGCCTACTCTTGTTTGACCGAACAGTGGGATTTGACAGTACCTTTATAACTTACCCATGACCCAAATATAAAACTCATTTTGAATTACGTAATTACAAGAGGACCAGTATTCATGAGAATGCTAAGGCGGAAGGATATTTCAACCAGAAGATTAATGCTAAAGTATATAAAAACAAATCAATTTGATCTAAAATTACATAAGAAGAAAACTAGTTTGAGATAATTATTCAACGATGAGATTAGTTTGCAGTGACTATTTTAGGACAGCACTAGTTTGAAATACATTAGTTTTGAGTAAATGCTTAAGTAAAACAATAGTGTAATACCATAATAGTGTAATAAGTGAGAAAACGAAGAATCAAGTTAGCTTTCCACGACTGCGCAGTTTAAAGACCAATTTGAAGTTTATTGCGTAAGTGGAAAACTAAAGCTAATATCAGTTTTACGTGACTTAAAATTAGAACAGTAGAGTCTGAAATGGTCATATAAAACAGAAGAGTGGTAGCGAGTGTTTCATAAGAAAATTAATTTGAGATGCATACACAATTTAACATCATAATGCCAATGTTACTAACAAAATACTCTATAAATATTTAAGATCTTACCTTTATAAACCTAGGATTTAATAGTTTCATCCTTCATCAGCTCATCTCTAGAATATTCTTAAATATTATGTGCTATTACAGATTTTTCGCCTTTTTTACTGGGAACTTCGGATGCTAATGTCTGCAATCTTCCGGACGCTATAATTCTTCCAACTACTTTTCAAGTGCACCTTCGTTGTTTGTATCTTACATTACCGCTGACGTCAGCCGGAAAGAACAGTGGTGTATTGTTCATGTAAGGTTATACTGTTATGGAATGTTGAACTCTTACATATAATACTAAAATGTACTTGAGAAAAATCGATGTAGCTCAGTGGCTCTAACATAAAAAGTGGTTGTTCAGGCAACGGTTGGCTGACTGTGGGTAGAATTGCAACCTCAATATTTATTTGAAAAGCACAAAGATACTCAATAAACTACCTGTGTTCTTGCTACCCACCGCGGGTATCAAAAC
The DNA here is from genome assembly GCF_000517525.1 of Limulus polyphemus. Taxonomy (NCBI): domain Eukaryota; kingdom Metazoa; phylum Arthropoda; class Merostomata; order Xiphosura; family Limulidae; genus Limulus; species Limulus polyphemus. The sequence goes on from NW_013667516.1 coordinate 230,561, forward strand.
CCGATTTTTAGCATTATAAAGTCTCAGACTAGCCGCTAAGAAACCGGGGGACAACAACAACAGTGCTATCTTAATATTGCTTTTCACTACGTACCTCACTTCCAACCACGAATAAACCAAATAGTTGAAATGATGTAAAGTATTCAGACGAGCTTATAGGATGATTTTGAATCTCCACAAGTATCCGAGCGTTGTCACTCATATGTAAAGTATTGTTACGTCTCTGTGTTCGTTTGTTAATTTTCTGTAGAAATTCTTTCCGAGAAACTTCAGCGATACTAGTCCTTTCTTAAATGAAAATAGTTTATTGTTTCTCAACTGAACTTTGCAATACACTTAATTTCCACAGTCACTTTAACTTAAACACACGCTATAATTTAAAACGATT
>NW_013667517.1:0-22932 GCF_000517525.1 Limulus polyphemus
TCATAATTCTACTAAAATACTGCTGACATGTGAGAAATGAACAAACCTCATGTGTTCTTCTCTGATCAAGATACAAACAGTTGGTCTTCCTGACATTCTCCAGTATCTGCCTACAAAGTGAAGCTCATTCTGAAATAAAGTTTAGAATAGAAATCTAATGAAAACAATAATATGTTTTTTTATAAGTTCAATGATATGTAAACATAAATATTACAGATTAATATAACATATTAGTTGGCAAAGGTATTATTTAACAGTTACATTACTTGAAAGTTTTTAGCTTCTAACAAAGAATAAAAGGTAGTATACAATCTTTAATATGCAGAAACATATGAAAGGTGTAAGGTTCACAATTTGCAAGATATGGTATACCTTTTCTCAACTAGACAAAGATCCTTAAAGTGACAATTTTAACCTAATTTTATAACACATTTTTCTCAAAATCTGTGAAATGACATTCTCATAGTGGTTTTTAAGTCATAACTTCAGATCTGTTGATGCTATAGACTTCACAATTTTCATAAATATGCATTATTAGTGTATCTATAGTGAGTACTTAGGTAAAGTTGATAAGAGGTTTGGTTTCATTAAATGAACTAACGATTCGCTGTAGCATATGCCCAATTTAGGGCATAGTCATTAGTGCCATAATTTGACCTTGAATTCATTTTTAGTTTTCTTTAGATCAGATTAATTCTTCACATCCCATCAAAGTCTGGACCTATTTTCATGAGCATTCAGTAATATTTGTAGAAGTTATCATGAACATAAGACATTTCTTTTGTAGTTCTTTATTTTTATAGTATGCAAATTAGCCACAGTGGTAATTTACACAACATATGCCAGAATATGTCTTTGTATCTATCTCAATATATTTTCACACAACAAGCATAGATGTTTTGTCTGATAAAAAGGCCAAAGTTATAGTTTTCCTATACTGAAAATATATTTCTGATAGTTACTTACCTCCAGTCATATAAATATCTATCCTTGTTCATTTTTGCCTTCTATGTGGAAATATGTTTTCACATGCCTAAAGCTTTGAGCTCCCTCGTATTTTACAATCAAATGGTTCAACTGTGTCTCATATGTAAATCATCATGCAACAACCCTCCACCAATAGGAGTGCAACACACTCTTGTGACACATGTGACTCCCTTTATTCCATTCTACCAAATTATCACTTTGGGCTTTGGCAGAAAATGGAAGCACTGGTTTTCAGTGGGGAGGAAAGGTAGGAAGTGTGAGGGGAATTAAATACCCATTAAAAATATATTTTCATTATAGGAAAATTATAACTTCTGATACGGTACATTACCTCCTCTCACATAAATAGCTAGAATCCCACAATAAATAAGTGAAGGGACCAGTGAAGCATTCAGAGAACACCCTAAAAGAGTAGATCCTTGCATTAGAGGATCATACATGGGAGACTGCACCACTTCTCTACCAGGTATACTCTTTGCCCAGTGTGGAAAGAGGTGTCACAGATATGGACAGAAAATGGGAAAAACAGAGAAGCATTCCTCGAAAGCATCCAAAGAACACCCTAAAAAAGTAGATCCTCACAGAGGAGGATCATATGTGGGAAACCGCACCACTTCTCTACCAGGTATACTCTTCACCCACTATTGAAAGATATAGGCAGAAAATGGGAGGAGCACATCCAAATGGGAGAGAACAATGGTTGAATAGGGATCCAAAGCACAATACATCAGAATTTCAATCCCATAGAGTACATTAATGTGGGTGAGATTAAAAGGATGTGCCTCTAGTTATAGAGTGGCTAGGGTGCAATGGACCGTACACGGCAAATCAACTGCATCCAAAACCCAGCCACCAAGAACCGACATTCAAGTGGGGGTAGGATTAGGATCATACTATTGGTAAGTCAACTACAATCCAAAACCCAGTCACCAGGAAATGACATCCATGTGGGGGTAGGAAAGAGTATCATACTGGCAGAAAGTCAACTACAATCAAAAATGCAGCCAGGGAACTAATATCCAGGTAGGAGTAGGAAAGAGGATCATACCGTCTTCACCTCAAGTTCAGCAGAATGGAGGAATCTTGTACTCTCCGATCTGTGAACGGGACACATGAGAGCAATGTGATAAATTATTTGACCAATCTGGACTATCAGTATAAAAAAGATGTCTCTGTAATGGAAACTAACCTACTCAAAACCATCCAACATGAACCGCCCTCAGCGCAATAACATTCTCCACATATGAAAATCATCAAGGGATAGCGCAAGAGGAAGAACCATATTAATCTGCAAGTTCGACCACCATGACCCACAACATGGATTTAGGGAACAAGATTATAATTGAGTGAGGAATAGAGACATCTATGATACATGTGTGACGACTTATGTTCATTGGTTCAGCTCTGAATCAAAAACCTAGCCACTGGGAACTGACATTCATGTGATGGTAGGATGTTGATGATGTGTTGAATAATACAACAAGAGGAACCCCTGGAGGTAGGAACAGGTAAGGGCTGGGAAGGAGTGAGACAGGAAACAGTAATAAAGGCTTGTCTAGGCTCTGAATGAGACAAACAATCCACCAAAGAAGAAATGGTCATTTATTGTCTCACCAATTCCACACGGGATTCCAAAGTCTAAATAATATTACCAAAAACATACCACTGTAGAAAAGGGGCCATATATAAATCTTTGACATAAGTTGGCAGTAAAAGAACCTGGGACAAAACAATGTCCCTCCCCAGGAGATCCCAACAACAGAAAAACCATGTGTGTGTAAGAAAAGAGTCAAAAAGGCAAGCGTTCCAACTTGGAGGTAATCAAGGAGAAAATATCCCTTGAAAAACCCTCAGGGTCTCAGTGGATTGCCTTGGAAAGGAGAAGAATGGGAGAGAAGTACCATAGGAGAGTTGACAGGGTAAGACAAAGGTGGGAAAGTTGGGCATGGGATAAATGAACAGGATGATCAGGGTCTGCCTCCCACATGAGCAAAATTGCTCTGCATGAACCCCAATATCCAGGAAAGGGGGGAACCAAAAACCAAGAGGAGGGGTATCATGTAACTAAAAATAAAGGGGATCAAATGAAATTGGCAAAATGGATAAAACAGAACATACCTTAGAAATCATGTGTAAAAGAGCCATATTAGGCCTAGCTGCTTCTGCAGTAGGAGCATAGGAAAACATGGCAAAATCACAAGGAGGAAAAAGTCTGTCAAAATCCTTGTTGACCCGAACCGGTTTAGCATGTTCAGGAGGAATAGGGACAACATCTGATGAGAGCTGATACGTCCATAGACAAGTTACCCCCACCTGTAGCCTGTGTGAATGTGCTAGTAGAAGGTACTACCTCAGAAGTGATACCTTGTACTTCGGGATTCATTATATAACAATGAGTAATCAAACACAGCCATTTAATGAAAAAAAAATTTGATAATTAGGAAAAATAATTTATCAGAAAATTTGTGAACTTTTGAAAAAAAAAAAGGAAAAAAACAAATTCACTTTGGAATGAATATTAAAAAATTAACAAAGTTGAATGAAAAAACACGATTGAAGAGCACAAAAACAAAACGTCTGGACATGAGTACTGTCAAATGAGAAGTGATAGTTCAGTAGAATAGAATACGTCAGGAGAGTGTGTTGCACTTCTATTGGTGGAGGGTTGTCACGTGATGATTTACATAAGAGACACAGTTGAACCATTTGATTGTAAGATACGAAGGAGCTCAAGGTTTGTGGACTGCAATAAATTTTTTTGCATATAGAAGGCAGCACTGTACAAGAATGGTTATTTATGTGAGCAGAGTTAATGTACCATATCAGAAATCAAGATAACTCTGTGTAAGGGGGTATATACTACATTAATGGACTGTATATGCTGTGTTATTTTATTCATTGAAGATCACATCCTAAAAAAAATATCAAATCTGATAAAATTCTCCATATTAAACTGTTATTCTATATCAGATTTTACTTATTTAATCTTTTATACCAAAGCTTTAGTTGGTTATTAATTAGCAATTATATCTTAAATGCTACAAGTTCTCCCAATTCATGGTCAGAATATTTCACTTTTAAAATAAATTTAAAACTCCACATACCACAGATTTGCCAGACTGCTACTTTGCACTAAACTTTAAATAGTTACTTTTAAACCTTTACATATCATTGACCTACCAGATAATTTTACATTAAATTTAAAGTACTTAATTTTAAACCATTACGTAACACAGATCTACCAGATTGTTATTTTACACTTAGTTTTAAGTACTTACTTTTAATTCCCCACATACTACAGATTTACTAGACTGCTATTTTACACTAAACTATAAATAGTTACTTTTAAACTCTTACATATCACTGACCTACCAGATAATTTCACATTAAACTACTTAAAACTTAATGTACCATTATCTGGTACAATGATTTGTGAGAGTTTAAAACTAAGTACTTAAATTTACTTTCAAACCCCTACATACTACAGCTCTACCAGATAGTTATTTTAGATTGAGTTTTAATTCATTACTTTTAAATCCCCACAGATCTACCAGATATTTTACACTGCATTTTAAGTACTTACTTTTAAATTCCAACATATCACAGAACTACCAGATTGTTATTTTACATATTATTGTTATTAAACTTAGTTTTAATTAACCACATATTACAGATCTATAAAACCATAATTTTACATTATATTTCAAATATACTGTTATGACAGCGGAAGTCACGTGATGCTTCTGGCGTGTGTGATGAGTTTATCGAACGATTGGGGAAGTCCGAGATGCCCTCTTCGTTAGTATATAAGCCTGGCAGAGAAAGCCAGCAGGGTTAATGAAGAGAGAGCAGTAGTTACTTTAAATTCCGTGTAATTTATGATTCTGCTAGTTTCGAGCTAGTGAGCCATAAAGTGTGCGTCTTGCACTCGTCAAAAGCAAAGTTATTGAGATTGTGAATCGCTGTGATTTATAGCTTGTATTATAAAAGTTGTTAAGTTTAAAGTGACAAGAAATGAACTGATTGTGGAACTTCTGTGTACTAAAATTTTGTATTGAGAAAGAATAAACTGGTTTAATCAAGAAAGGACTTGTATCGCTGAAGATCCTCAGAAAGAATTTCTACCGGAAACAAACAAACGAGCAGATATGCATCAATACTTATGTATCCTAGGTCTACCAGACTGTAGTTTGGTATTAAGTTTTAAATACTCACAGATCACAGAACTATCACACTTTACTTTAACATTAGTTTTAAATACTTTGATACCAATTAGATCTACAAATTTCTTATTATTATAAACTAAAAAAAATAATTAAAAATGCTTTTATTACAGTTTCAATAAACTTTTACTTACAGTTATAATAATTACATTCATTACAGAATTACTAAATTTAAAATAATTTTCTTGTTTGTTATTACAAATCTAATAGACTGTTGTTTTATATTTAATGTTTAAATAATTACTTTTACTACCTATCATATAGAAACATGGTTATTACTTTAAAATATTTCAACCTTATTAGATAACTATTAACTTACTTTAATGTCATCAATCAGAAGAGCCATGTCATGGGAAAGGTAAAAATCATTAACTTCAAAGATTAAAGGATAACACAATACTGTCTGTCCCAAAATACGGTACAGCTGTTGAAAAAACAAATTATAAATATATACACTTCTGCTGAAAATTGTATATGTAAATTTAAGGTGGAATAATGATTATCTGAGTAAAATTCTATTGTCAGTTTTGATGAATGTAAAATATTGTTTAACAATCTAAAGTAATTTTTTTATGAAGAAACAGAAACTTTCTTTATCAATTAATTCCTGTGACTCACTTCAAAATATTAACTCTCTCGCTACAGGCTTGATGGAATGGACAGTTTCCATACTATAACTATTAATACACTACGTGTATCTTCACAAATTTTTAAAATTTGACTGACTTTCAGTAAACATTACAAGTCTTTTGTACACAAAAAATCTGATTTTTTAATTAAAAATATATCAAATTGTTTTGTTGTCTAGTCCAAGTGCAAAGTGATTTTCATGTTAAGACTGAAAAAACTTTTATCAATCTGAACATTTTCAAATTTTATTTGTGTAATCACTTAAACTTCTAAGTAAATGTAAGACGTTTTTTCAGTAAAGCTTTATATTTTATGTTATTTTCACTACAGTAACTCTAAATGAAATAAATCTAAATCACCATTTTTTTTTCTGATATAAAACTGCATCTGTTTATCCTAAATAGCTTAACTCAAGTCAATTTTACCGACCATGTGAGCTCTTTATACTTGTTTGACCCTTTCGAGATGGATCATAGGTGAAAGGCCATGTCATCTTGTTTCTTGACTCGCATTCAAAATTTTATTGAATTACTATTTTATGAATTGATGTCAGTAACTTTGGTAATAAACTGAAGATTATAATTCAAATTTTAGAACTATACATTACTCAATTTCTTAATTAAAAACCAAAAAAAAACAGATAAACATCAATTTTTGTGCATCACGTGGGAAGGTGAATGCAGCACTGGTTCAAATTCGATGTTTGTGAAGTCAAAATACTAAGTCTATAGTTTCGTATGAATTAGAAACTCAAATTATAGATATTGACAAGATAGAATATATGATAAAAGTGTCTTATCTTTACTATTTGCTCAAGTAATAAATCAAACACAGTGGCACCCCACCCACCTCTTTCCATTTTTGGAAATGCTCCCTTATATAAACTTACTTCTATATATGACATGAATAACCAACTGGAAGCTCAGAATGTTCCCCTAGTGGTTTTCTCAGCCTTTATAATGTGGCCAGCACCATTTATTTATTTTGAACCAAGATTTCAATTAGGTAGGTTGTATCTTTAGTCTGCTCAGAATTTCGTATTTTGTTTAAGAGTAAAATACATCTTAGTTACTAAGCTTGATAAATTATAGTTCAATTCTATGGTACTGATGTAGTAATTTATTATTTTTTAGTTATTCAAATGTATATATAAAACCTGAAAAAATATATTTTCTTTCATATCCTCCACATGCAAAATATTTAAAGGCTTAGCAACCTACATCAAGCAGCAACCAAGTATAAAGGTCATAACTAGAAGAGATAATTGTTTGCTTTACTTCTTTATTTACTGTTCTATGTTTTAGGAAAAATATGTTTAAGAACTTATTTCAAAATAGCAATAAGCGATATACACATATAATGTATAATAATTGAAATGTGACTGTATTTTACAAATTACTAGTCTACTAAAACACAACCAAGGCCAAGACAGGTTACTTTGTACAGATCAAAGGTCAGTTTTATGGTATTTGATACGGTAACACGAGTATACATGAGCCGTGTCATTGTAGCTTCTGTATTGTTAGCCAGGCATGGCTGAAAGGACAATATATATAAATGTATAATGTTATGAGATTTAAGTTATTTAATCAAAACATTTATGTTTTCGTGTTATAATTTCTGAATGAGGCATAATTTATGTTTATTTCCTAATTTTTTTTGGTGGTTGCGAGATCATTCAAATCTACCAAATCCATACAGAGATTAACTACTGAAGATAACAGATAAAATATAAAGTTTTTCTTAAGAAAGATTTAATAACTATCTGGACATTATAAAGCTTTTGCATGTGAAATTTCAAAATTTTCTGATGCATAAAAGTATTTTTAATCTTAAAATAAAAATCCCTTTGCATGATAGATAGGCAAGATGTGAAAAGAAAAAAAAGGCATGAGAGAAACATTGCTTTACAAACATTAGGACTTAATAAAAAAAATTAGATATTTTGTGTATGAAAGCATTGTAATGTTTACTGATAATCTGCCAAATTTTGTTAACATTCACTTACTAATTTAAAAATTATAGCAAATAAATCTATAACAAGCACAAAATCGTTACAAGGTCATCACATTGACCAACCCTGTATTGAAAGAGTTAAAGTCTTTATAGATTTAATACTTCTAACTTTTAACACAGTGTGTATATCTTCACAAAATTTGCCAGTCTTTCAGTTTATGTTACGTCTTTCACATACAAAAAAACATATTTTTTAGTGAAGTATTTTTAATAAACTAAAATAAAGACTTGTTAATGAATATATTGAGTATTTGTTTTGAATAGTCCATGTAATAAGTAATTTTCATGTTAAGATTAAAAATACTTTTCTTCATCTCAAAAATCTCACACTTCCTTTGTTTAATCCCTAAAACCTCCTAAATACATTTCAAACGTTTTTTTTCAATAAAACTTTATATTTTATCTGTTATTTTCTCTACCTTATCTCTATATAAGGTTGGTCAATTGACCTTGAACCAACCAAAAAAAAAAATCTTAATTACCCTCTTTTTCTTTTGGGAATGACTCCTGGCTCTAACATGAAACTACATTTGTTTATCCTAAGTAGCTTTAAGCTTGTAACAGTATACATCTATTTATATTAAATTTTATTGTTTTGTTGCCCTTTCAACTGTGTCTAACTACTATAACTCGGGGAACATGCAGCTCATGTTACGCTATTAAATTACATTACCCATGAGCTGCCTGCATGCGTGCCTCGTGAAACATTTTTATTATATTATTATTTATTTTACCTAATTTAATATTAACTACGTTATAAAGATCCCTATTTTTACATTTAGATTACTTTTATAATAATAAATAAAGAATAAACATGAAAAACAAGAAATAAAGTATTACCCACTTTTTTTTTCTTGCTGTCAATTGTTGAAGGCACTTAACCCTACTTTTTTTTTTATACTAATGGTAGTAATGCACTGAATAATTATTATTTAATTAAATAATGAACCAAAGAACATAGAGTAACAATATGTAAAAAAGTAGACAATATCCCCTAACTTTCAAAAGACCCATTACAAATTCATCCAAGCTAGTCCTTAACTTTCTCATGGGAATGAAGCTTGTATTCTGAGTGAAATTGATGCTTATGTGTTCAGAACACAATGTTATACAATATGTCATTTGATAGATGAAAACCTTGACTTTCTATTCGTCATAAGTAATGTATAATTAAACATGAGAGAGAACTATTAACAAATCCTGAAAGAGATGTGACAGGTGGGTGTGGCAGGAGGGGTCTTATTTTCTACTTGATAGCTCTGTAAACAAAAAAGATTGCAGGCTATAAAAATTATGGTTTGTCTGAACAATGACAATTTTATAGGGAGTAATTTATGTTTAATTTTGTATTTTTGAAGGGGTGGTGGATAAAATAGAGAAGAGAATGTCATAGAGTACTAATATACTATTAAAATATGGATTATTAGCTAAGATTTTATGCTACACTAATTGGTATAACATAAAAAGTGATTTAATAAAATTTTGAATGTAAGACACTAAAACTTTGTTTCATGCGCAGTAAAAGATACCTGTGATGATAGAGTTAAATCTCATAACAATATGTAGCTTTTTATATTTAAATTTTATTGGCCTTTAAACTATGTACAACTAATAATCCCACTACATAAATTGTTAATCACTTAGCAAGTTTCTAATTATTACATTTTAGTAACGTTTATAATAATACATAAAGAATACACATGAAAAACAAGAAATATAGTACTTACCTGGATCTTTTTTTTTCTGTTGACTGTCGATGAAACTTAAGCCTACTATTTTATACTAATGGTACTACAGCACTGAATAATTTCTTATTTAATTAAAAAACACACCAAAGAACACAGAATTATAACAAGCAAAAAGCATATAATGTCCTATAACAATTACAAGTTTCTGATTTTCTAACTATGCATCAAGAGCCATTGAAAATTCAGTTAAGAACATTGATGTGTTTCCTGAGGGAATAGATTGAACTGGAAGGAAAATATACACATCTCTGTACAGAAAACAATGTAATATAATACATAATTTTATAGATTAAAACTTTGGCTTGTATTGCTTATAAACAGTCTAATATTAAATGTCACAAAGTAATATTGGTAATTTCTGAAAGAGAGGATGTGACACGTGAGTGTGGCAAGAGGGGTCTGATTTTCTACGTTATAGCTCTGTAACCAAATAAGATTGAAGGCTATAAAACTTATGCTTTGCCTGAGAAATGACAATATTATATAGAGTAATTTACATTATATTTCATACTTCTCTGAGGGGTGGTAAATAAATTACAGAAGAGGGGATACCTAGAGAACAAATTCACAATTCTTATACTAGGGGAAATTCTTTTAATGTTGCCTTATAAAATTAAAAACTTAAAATTTATATAACATTAAAACTTGGTTTATTAGCCACATTGTGATGGCAAGTTTATTTGTATATCATGATAATAAAGTACTTTAATAAAATTTTTAATGTAATTTAGCAAAACCTTCTGACATGTGCACAAAAGGATGCCTGCTGCAAAAGGGTTAAAGAGTATCACTAATTTTACATTAGGAAGGTTATAATAGAATGTAGAATGCAATAGGATGGTCTCTACAACAAAATTAGTAATAACTTGGAAATGTATTTACTTTACTAGTGCCTAGTGCTCCAATAGGCCTTGGTGGTCTTCCCTTTAAACTCAACTTCAGATTGACACCCAAAAACTGGTATATCTACAACAGCACAATTTTCTCTATATTATAAAACAGTTTTGAAAGTTAATGAAATAGAAATCAGTAGAGAAAATACTTCTTAGAATCCATTAATCACTTGTAATAAAATTGAAAACTTTTGATAATGACTACAACAGAAGAATGTGCATAGTTTGATGACACTTGACAATGAACAACAGAAGAGTACGTGTAACTAGACAACACTTATGAATGACAACAGAACAGTACATGTTACAGACGACAATGACAATAGAAGAGTATTTGTATCTAAAAGATAATAACAACAGTAGAAGAGTATGGGTAGCTAGACAACACTTGACAGCGACAACATGAGAATAGAATGTGTAGCTAGACAACACTTGACAGCGACAACATCAGAATAGTATGTGTAGCTAGACAACACTTGACAGTGACAACATGAGAATAGTATGTGTAGCTAGACAACACCTGACAGCGACAAAATCAGAAGAGTATGTGTAGCTAGACAACACTTGACAGCGACAAAATCAGAAGAGTATGCGTAGCTAGACAACATTTGACAGCAACAACAACATCAGAAGAGTATGCGTAGCTAGACAACACTTGACAGCGACAAAATCAGAAGAGTATGCGTAGCTAGACAACATTTGACAGCAACATCAGAAGAGTATGTGTAGCTAGACAACATTTGACAGCAACAACACGAGAATAGTACGTGCAATTACATGACATGATAATAACAAAACACAAGAGCATGTGTACTGACAAAGTGACATTTCACCTAATAAACCTTTAAAATCAATTCCTTTCATTTGATATTATATTCTTGTACCTGTTATATATTCTATTATATGTTTTGAAGCTTAGTACTAACTCATACTATATATTTTATTAATCAATTAATTTTTTGTCTTCTATGATTACTATTAACAAAAAAAAACATATCATATGCAAATACAGAAGTATCCATATCTGTGGTCACAACAGTAGTTAAGACAAAAAAAAGAATTTACATTTTCACAAATATTTAAATACAGTGTTTCTATTACATGGCTCAAAATATGAAGATACAGCCTTGGTAATTTATTTCTTTAAAATGTGATGTTAAAATTTCAGCCTTTAGCAAAACATTGTGTAATAAGAAATTCACCAACCTCACTGACTTACTACAACAAATAATATTTCAAACCAAATTAAGTTACTTTAACTAGCTGTCGTGGAGGCCAGATCTGCACAGGTTCCACTTCATGTGGTGTTTGGGTCTGTATTCCATAGGTGGCCATCATTGCTTGAAGTCTCATACTTTCAGCAATCAGGACCACCTGGACGACAAGGTCACTAGCTGTCCCCTGCTCCAAAGTATAAAAAAGAAAAAAACCTGATACAGGAAGTTTATACTTTATATGTGATAATACATCTTGTAGTTCATGTACATTTAGAATAAGCTTTCTTATTCTATCATTTCTCACACTATGCTTATCTAGAATGTAAGAAAAGTATATTAAAATAGCTATACTCATTACCAGGTAGATTTTTATTTTTGTTCTAAGTAAGTAGCTTGCTCTGATCTAAAGTTAACATTAGTGTTTAAAGTAGACTTTTCTAGAGATAAGAAACATTTCTACATTTACTAAAACCAAGAAAAAGTACTAAGCTAAATTAGTTGCAACACTTCATTATATCAAAGTTACACTATTTTCTTCACTAGCACGTATTTTTAAATTATATACTATATAAAAACTATTTACAATTAGGCTTACTTGTTACCTTAAAAAATTGTTTTTAAATAATTTAATAAATTTCTCTCAATAATGAATTGCTTCAGAAACAAAATTCTAAGTTAATTACTACACATGGATAATCCAGAAGTAAAGTGTTACCAACCATCAAATTACAATAGAATAGTAGTTCAATGTAAAGACATTATCATTTATCATGTTACAATAGAATAGTAGTTCAATGTAAAGACATTATCATTTATCATGTTACAATATATCAATAGTTCAATAGACATGAATTATCATTTATTACGTTAAAACAGATTAGTAGTTCAATGGACAAACATCACATTCCATCATATTACAACGGATTAGTAGTTAAACACACATTTCCATTCATCATGTTACAACACACTACTAGTTAAGCACACACATACACCATTCATCATGTTACAACATACCAATTGTTCTACAGACACATTATTATCCCTATGTATTTGTATCTTCGTTTCTAAGCATGAAGCTACATAATGGATTTCCTATGATGTGATCACATGGGTGTCAAAACCTAGCTTTTAGCATTAGAAGCCATCAGACTTACTGCTGAGTCACTTGTGGGCTCCATCATGTTAAAAAAGATTAGTAGTTCAATGGACACACATTACCATGCATCATGTTAGAACAAATTAGTGGTTAAATAGACACAAATTACCATTTATCATGTTAAAACGAATTAGAAGTTCCACAGACACATTATTATTCATCATGTTACAACAAATTAGTAGTCCAATGGGTCAGCAAACCAAAGAAAAACAATAAAGCCACTTATAATGGTGGTGTATGTATATAATATTTATGGAGCTTTTCAGTCCTTTTTGACTTACCACTTAGTAACTTAATGAAACGAAAGGAAATTGTAATATCACCAAACAGCTGGCCCATTATATAATACTGAACAATAAATTTGGCACAATGCTATAAAATTATTCAAATAACTAAGTTAATTTAAGTTATTAAATGGTGAGGTAAAAAAAAGCTTAAAACTTCATAAACATTACAAGTCTCGAAAAGTGTACACAGTATTGTTGCAATAAGTGACTGATACTGTTTCTCAATCTTAAACAATGCAGTTGCATGATATGTAGGATACATTTTTATGTACAAAATTTAGGATTAAGAAAGTAGCTTAATTACACATTATTGTGCCTCAAGTTTGAAGTTTGACTTTTCATATCTTGGTAAAAATTTTTCAGACACAAATTCTAAAGTAAGTTTTATAAGTTAATTTAACTATACTTCAACAATTCTAACTCCAAAACATTTTAGAATCAATACTTTGTCATTTTCTAACATTAACTTAGTGTAGTTCATGAAGAAATGAAAAAAATATTCATATTTTCATTTCTGCACAGCTGCAAAAGGTTTAGCCTGTAAACAAAACAATCTACTTGTCAACTTTTTTTTTATAGAATTTATATATCCATCCCAGAAAAAAACTTTATTTTTGCTAAAACCCTATAACCCCTTTAGAATATATATTATCTATATCTTGATTTTCAAGTGTTTCCCTTAGTTTTAAACATGCCTTAGCATGGGCATCTGCAGAAATTTTTCCAGGAGTGGGAGTAAAGTCAAAATCAAGGGTCGATGGACTTGCCTTCAAAATTTTGCCATTAAAGTCAAGAGAATCAGCAAGCTCCCACTGTCAGATTTGAGGGGTTTAATATTTGTAAGGTTAGTTTAAGCCATACTGCAGACTTGCATTTATATATATTCCATAGCAGCAAGTCTTGATTTGTTCTTTTAGATTCTTAACCCTATAGGGTAATTTTACCTTTCATAAAACAACTGCTTATATGAATACAGTAATTTGAAGTTACATAAAGCACAATATTTCAAGCATTTATTGTGTATGTATGGTAAGAACAACAAGATTGCATTAGTCTCTTTTTTTGATAACCTGCTACCAGTATTATTGAGAGGTGGCAACAGGCTGACTCTGATCACACTGTAACAGGGGATGTCAGCAAAACGACATCAGTCTATTCAATGACCCGAGTGAAAATTGTCATGTCCAATATACAAGAAGCTGCTGTGGTAGTAAAGTTTTTCAATATTTAGTTACAGATTTTAAGTAAAGCTGCTGAAAAACCTGGTAACTTTTATTAGAACGTAAACTTAAGTGTAATAAGTACTGCGAAATTATGAAGTGAATTAAAAACTTCTAAATTCATATACATATGCTGAATGCATAAAGAAAGAATTATGTTTCTTATTTTAAGGGGGGGGGGCTTTTTACTTACAATAAGAACGGCTTAAATTAATTCCCTTTGCTGCTTGGTCTGAACACCACAAGATAAATTTTCAGACTAAAGACAAAATTTAGTACTGAAAACAATGTAGCACTATATGTCATTTGATAGATTAAAATTTGGTCTTTCTGTTGGTTATAAATGATATAATATAAAATATCAGAAAGAATTATTGGCTATTTGTGAAAGAGAGAATGTGTCAGGTGGACATGGCAAGTGGGTTTGATTAAAATAATAAATTTTCTAGTTTATAACTTCATAAACAAATATGACTGAAGGATATAAAAATTAGATGCCCTGTTTCTGTATTGTGCTGGATGATAGTGGAGTTGGGAGGGTTTTAATCTTTTTTTCCAGATATGCCCATATGTTTAAGATGTTTGATTTCACCAACATAGGAGACCCTGCAGTCTTTACACATGACCGTTTTAGTGGAAAAAATTAGGTTTAAAAGTTTAAAAATAACTTTCAGGTCAATTTGAGGATAGTAAGTGTTATGTAATTTTTTCAATTGTTTCATGAACAGAGAGCTCTGTTTTTCAATATATGGTAAGCTGCAGGTGTATAAAAGAAGTTTGGGTATCTCAGGTGGCTTAACAAACACATTAGTTAAGAATGAGTAAGTTATTTTCTCCAAGAAATGCTTAGGAAAGCTGTTTCAAAAAAGAATGCTTTGTATGAAAGAAATTTCCTCATAAAGGGCTAGATAGGAAGAGACAAGATTATAATCCCTATTTAGTAGGCAAAGAATAAGATTGTGTTTTAAAGAAAAGGGTATAAAGCAGTCAAACTGAGTGAAAAGGCCAGTAAACGTGTTTTAAGATAGACAGAAGTTATAAAGCTGTTAGCATCATGAAGTTTGAACTTACTGCAGTTGTTAAGAATGTCAAGCATTTTCTTAACATAGTAAGCCTTGTTGAGGATAACAACTCTGTTTCCTTTGTCCTGTTGGGTGATGATATTTTTGTTGTGGTAGATTTCTTGTTAATCATAATACATGTTTTTTTATCAGCTAGTGTTTTCATGTTTATATGATGTCTCTAAAGGTAAAAACATTAAGATAAATACATTTTTCAAAATCAAAGTCACAAAAGGTCATGACATGCACACTCTGACCTACCCGTAGCAAGAGGGTTAACAGAGTAACAAACTAACAAATGTTGGAGAGGGTTTTTGTCATCATCAGTTACAAGTAGTTTACCTAGACACAGAAATATAATTACAGTATGAAACAAAAAAGTCACATGACTGGAGATGGCATAAAGCATAAGAAAGGTACTTTGTCGATGTTTGGTTTTCTTTTGAAATTATGGTGTTTATATTTTTTAATAGATATACTACAGTTTTAATGAGTTGCAATGTTTAT
The DNA here is from genome assembly GCF_000517525.1 of Limulus polyphemus. Classification (NCBI taxonomy): domain Eukaryota; kingdom Metazoa; phylum Arthropoda; class Merostomata; order Xiphosura; family Limulidae; genus Limulus; species Limulus polyphemus. The sequence continues at coordinate 15,946 of NW_013667517.1, forward strand.
AAACAAATCAAACAAGTTTACTGCTTAGTGAGTATGGTGAGCAAATGCAAAATATGTTTGAAGACTCATATCTATATTTTTATTATTTTTACACTTATCCTATTCAAACAATGTACAGAAAAGAATTCGCTAGCTGAATAATTAGTTACTTCATGATATGTTTAAATAAAAACATTACTCTTATTTGTGATAGCAAAACATGTTTTCATTATTTGATTTACAAAATGTTAGTGGAGGATTACTACTTACTTTAAAAACAAACATAATGGTAGATGGGTGTGTGAAACACGTGCATATGGAGACTAACAGAGGCAAAGTTATTACTATTATACCCAGAATGAAAATATCACTTGGAGTGGACTAAAATAATCCATTATAATTTTCTTTGCAACTTTCCTATTAGGGAGATCAAAGTTACGAAATAGTAGCTATATAAACCACATGTGAGTATAAACACATTACACCCTAACTGCATAGGCATCACTCTGGTGCACAGTTAGCCAGGATGTTTATCATATGGCTAGACTTTCTGCCAAGAGGATACAGAAAAAAATATCAAATCTCTGGAAAAGATTGAAACTGTACATATATGTTTGTCAAAAGAATTAATGACATCTCATTAACTTTTGGTAAAATGCAACAGAAAGTAAAGATAATGACTTTAATTAACATATGGTGGGTAAAAGTCTCATTTACATATAACCACGGTCTATGCAGGAGTAGCCTTGAACTGATTTAGTTTTAGCTAGCAAAGCGCTTTTTGTACAGAACACACAAACATGAGTTTTTGCAGAGTGAGTGTCATCCATTTGCTGCATTCCAATGATCTAGATAACATTCGAATATTTTAACTAAAAGCTTGGTTTAAAATTACAGTAGTCAGTCAGCATCGGAGAAAGATGTTGAAGCAGCCAGAGTGAGCCAGTACCTGAACGAGTGAGTGATACATCTATGAAACAGACAAGTAAACCACAGTTTACATAAGAAAATAGAAAGATTAATACCATGTTATAATAATGCAGTGCTTGAGAAAGTTATGAACCTGATACACCCCCTTTTTTTCATCATGTTACAACAGATTAGTATTTCAATGAAAAACACATTATCATTAATCATGTTACAACAGATTAGTGATTCAATGGAAACTCATTACCATTAATCATGTTACAACAGATTAGTATTTCAATGAAAACACATTATCATTAATCATGTTACAACAGATTAGTGATTCAATGGAAACTCATTACCATTAATCATGTTACAACAGATTAGTATTTCAATGAAAACACATTACCATTAATCATGTTACAACAGATCAGTGGTTCAATGGAAACTCAATACCATTTACCATGTTACAACAGATCAGTGGTTCAATGGAAACTCATTATCATTAATCATGTTACAACAGATCAGTGGTTCAATGGAAACTCATTATCATTAATCATGTTACAACAGATCAGTGGTTCAATGGAAACTCATTATCATTCATCATATTACAAGAGATTAGTAGTTCAACAGACACATACTATCATGCATCATATTACAACAGATTAGTAGTTCAACAGACACATACTATCATGCATCATATTACAAGAGATTAGTAGTTCAACAGATACATACTATCATGCATCATATTACAACAGATTAGTAGTTCAACAGACACATATTATCATGCATCATATTACAACAGATTAGTAGTTCAACAGACACATACTATCATTCATCATATTACAACAGATTAGTAGTTCAACAGATACATACTATCATGCATCATATTACAACAGATTAGTAGTTCAACAGACACATACTATCATGCATCATATTACAACAGATTAGTAGTTCAACAGACACATACTATCATGCATCATATTACAAGAGATTAGTAGTTCAACAGATACATACTATCATGCATCATATTACAAGAGATTAGTAGTTCAACAGACACATACTATCATGCATCATATTACAACAGATTAGTAGTTCAACAGACACATACTATCATGCATCATATTACAAGAGATTAGTAGTTCAACAGACACATACTATCATGCATCATATTACAACAGATTAGTAGTTCAACAGACACATACTATCATGCATCATATTACAAGAGATTAGTAGTTCAACAGATACATACTATCATGCATCATATTACAACAGATTAGTAGTTCAACAGACACATACTATCATGCATCATATTACAACAGATTAGTAGTTCAACAGATACATACTATCATGCATCATATTACAACAGATTAGTAGTTCAACAGACACGTACTATCATTCATCATATTACAATAGATTAGTAGTTCAACAGACACATACTATCATGCATCATATTACAAAAGATTAGTAGTTCAACAGACACATACTATCATGCATCATATAACAACAGATTAGTAGTTCAACAGACACACCCACTATCATTCATCATACACACATTGCCATCCATCATGTTACAACAGATTGGTAGCTAAATGGACACAAATTATCATCCACTGTTACAATATACTAGTAGTTCAATGGATACACATTATCATTTGTCATCTTAAGAAAACAAAAATCTGTAGATACAAGAATCATGCACAACTACTTCCAACAAATTATTTGAAATAAGTATATTTTCATATTAAGAAAATTATCTAGATCACCCAATCCTTAAACCATTTTATGAACTATGATTAGTGCACCAAAACAAAGGAAATGTTTTATCACTTTTAAGCATAATAAATATGTACTTAAAAGTTTTTTCCTATGTGTCATGATAATAGACTGATTATGAACTGTATAATCAACAAGGCATATTTTCAAATTTTGAAAAACAATCCTTTGTATTTTACATACTTCAAGTAAAATTGATAAATGCCAGATGCAATTACAATGGGTTTTATTATCTAATTACAAAGGTGAACGTTTTGTTTGAAGTTGGAACTTCATATGTAAAGTACATCAGCTTAATTAGGTTAAGTGACACAGCTACAGCATTCATTTATAAAATGGTTATACAGTTTAAGCTTAATAGTAAAAACTGCTGTATATTGACCAAGGTTCTACTGTTATTACTCAAGCATCTACTACTGTTCAACAAAAAATAATACTTACGGATGCTTTACCCTATGAATCAAAATAGAAGAGACAGTAGGATGAAAAAAAAAAGTTAGGTTAGTTAATATTCTGTTTTGGTTTGGTTTTAAAGTTACACAGTTCAAGAACTTATTTTAAATTAAGCTTTTGACTGAAATATGAACATTTCTACAATAGTCTCTAGAACATAAACCTTAGAAGCAAAAGGTTCTAACGTAATCCAAAAAAGATTTCCATGATAATGAAATAAATTTCCATGACTCCCATACCATATTTTTTTTTTTACTGACCAGCTTATTATTTTTTACTGTATTCTCAGAAAATAGCCATACTGTAACAGTTAATCTAGAAGAAATCATTAAAAATATCCATTCAGGAAGTCATCAACAATAAAACATCATTATAGAAATACTTGTTTAAAATATAAACATTTGTTAGAAATATTTTACTCACTGTAAAGGAATTAAATGTAGGTAGAGTAATAACTACTGCACTACCATTAAATGTAATTTTTCAGCCTTATGGAGCATTATATGAACAAGTTACAGGAAATTTTGAGTAAAACATTTTAAACAACCATGTCAGGAAATATATTAACAAAAAACAATGTTTTATGAAAGTCCTTTAAGCAGTTTTCTTTTTCAATAAATTATGCTGTTGAAAATGGCTTATATAGACGAAGTGTAGAAATTAAAACAAAAAAGGTGGGTGTATTACAGTGTTTTGTTCTAAACAGCAATACAGAGGCAGAGAGTTTAGTTTTAAGAACCTTCTGCACACTTTAACAAACCCTGAAGTGCTGAAGTACCCCTGTAGCACATTCCCATATCCCTGCCACTGTAGTGAACCAAAACTTTTTCATACTACCAAACGTTTTTGATTAGTAGTAAAAGAATATTCATTTTTGAATTCAGAGAGCTTATCCTCAATTTATTCTTAAAGTCCTGTAAACAATCTTCCTTCAGATGTGCAGTGCAGACTATTTGACTTGGTGACAAAAGTTGCTAGCTGATTCAGATCTTTCCACATTTTCATCTGATGACTGTATCAGTGCCTTCACATCAGCTTGTCCTCTCATTTTCTTCTTTTTAAAAATTTCAACCTCATCCATCAAAAATTTCATTTTATTGCTCAAGATTTCATTCTCTTTCAAAAAAGGTAGGCAGGATATTTTTATCTGGCTCCTGTAACCAACATCAAGAGCTCTTTTGTCATCTCTACATTTGTAAAACCTCTAACAACTTTAACACAATCGGTAATAATTCTCTGTGCCACCAGTGATTGCTCCTGGAGATTCTCCGCAACCAATTCTTTATTTACAGAAAAGCTTCTCTCAACACTAGCCTGACAATGTGACAGAAGAAGAAAGACTTTCACTTACACCTCCCAATTTTTTATAGATTGGCTTCAGGCCCATATGTTCATACAAAAAATTTCTGAAACCATCAGAATGCAATGAATAGTGTCAATACTCTTTGTATTCCACCTGCACATCATCAAAGACAGGCTACTTGATGTGGTTTGTAGCAACAAGTACATGCAGGATTCTCTTCTCTTCTGCACACATTCTTTCTTGTTGACCACCATCAATCATGGATCATGAAACTGCATATTTTGGACAAGGGGGATACTTGATATGAGCCTTCCTTAAATGTTTATTGACTAGTGTTACCAAAAAAACATTTACAGTCAACTTTTAGTTTCAACAGTTGTTTGTTTGTAATATTTTTAGCAAATTTCAGCTGACAAACAGCTACTTCTGCTAAGTCTTGTCTGTGAAGGCAATAAATATTAGGAAGCTTCAGTGTTGAAGTTCCTTTTTTTAAACTGTCTTCTTTTCTGAAGCCTTCCATCAAGTCTTAAAATAATAATAAAGAAAAACAAAATACTATTACAATAATCATAAATGTTTTTTTAGTAAAACTTTATATTACATGCGTTACTTATCCTAAAACTATACAGACTCAGCCAATTTAACTGATCTGGACCCATCACCAAAAAAATCTGCTCATTGCTGTTTACAATTGTTTTTATTTCATTTTATAGTTTTATTGCTCTTTGAACCATGTCTAACATATAATAACATGATACAATCTGTACAACATATGATGAATGCATAATTCAAGTTACAATATTGAATTACATAGCTCCTGAGCTACTTTCATGAATAAATTTTTTCATTATTTTCTTAACTTGTGATAATAGCAGTAGCACATAAAATAAGCACTTAAAAACATAAAATAATAACAAGCAAAAAAGCATACAATCTCCTATAAGTATCATAATTTAGCTGGCTTTATCACTAAGATATAAGTGCCTTAATATAATTCCCTTAGCTGATTGATTAGAACCCAGTGAGATCAACTTTGAATCTATAGAGGATATAACAAATAGTATCTCATCAAAATGGTTAAGAAATACACATCATTAAGTATATTAAATTTTTTTTTCTATTGGTTATAAATGATGTAATGGTAAATTTCAAACAGCTTTAATGGCAAATTGTGAATGAGATAAAGTAATAAGAGGGTGTGAGAAGTGGGTTTCAGTTTATGGTTTCTATGTCCCCCAAGAAAACACCTAAACACTATAAAATTGGATTTTACCTTAGTAACATCTATACTATAAAATATGCAATATACATTAAACTAATACCATCGAATAGGGGAGACTATAAAGTAGATAAATGCACATTTTGTAGTGAACAGGTGTCATGTGAACAGGCAAGTGCAATTAGAGAACATAATTAAATACTTGCTGTTGAAATTAGGAAATTAAAATTTATATAATATTAAAAGTTGAATTGTAATTTATGTTTTGGTGCCAAACTTATTTGTATACATTGATAATAAAGTATTTATTGTATTGAATGTAGCCCTGTAAAAGGTCATGACAATCACACGTGCACCTTGACCTATCTGTATGCATGGGGTTAGATCATATGTTTTACATAATTCTTTTTTCTTTTTTTAATACCATACAACATTTAAACATTTATACTGCCACCACTGTATGTACTTATGGGATTACTGATAAAGTAACATCTGACTATACATTTTAAACTACTGTGATTATATAGTGAGTAAATTATCAAGAATCACTGAATTGATACTTAACTACAAATACAGTATGTTTTGATATGCATTTTCTTTTTATAAAATGCAATATTGCTGCTAATAGTTTATCATCAAGAACAAATAATAAGTATTTATATTTTATGCTAAGATTTTGTTTTGTGCAGCAGAAAAGTCAAAAATACTACTGTACTAGTAATATCTGTAATTAAACAAAAATTATTAAGTACATTACTATCTATAATATAAAAAATTGGGGTTAACTCTCTTTGAAAACCTGAGAGCAAGAAAAAAGAAGATTGGGTAAGTACTTTATTTCTTGTTTTTCATATCTAATTTTTATTTATTATTATAAAAGTAACTAAAATCTAAAAATACACATCTTTTTAAGTTATTTAAGACGAGATTAGATAAAATAAGTAATAATAATATAATTTAAATAGTTCATGAGACACACACGTGAGCAGCTCATGGGTAATGTAATTCAATAGCGTAATGTGAGCTGCAAGTTCCCTGAGTGATTTACAACTTATAATAGCGGGATAGCAGTTAGACACAGTTCAAACGGCAATAAAACAATAAAATTTAATTATAAATAAATGTATATTGTTACAAACTTAGAGCTACTTAGGATAAACGAATGTAGTTTCATGTTACAATTTGAAGTCATATTAGAAAGAAAGGTTAATTTAGGTTTATTTAAATTTTTTTTTGGTGGTTATGAGTTCAGTCAAATAGGCCGATCCTGTTTTGAGATGGGGTAGAGAAGATAACATATAAACTATAATGATTTCGTGAAAAAAAACGTTTAAAATGCATTTAGGAGGTT
>NW_013667517.1:23316-31112 GCF_000517525.1 Limulus polyphemus
TTTGAAAATTTTTGAGATGACAAATGTATTTTTAATTTTAACATGAAAATTACTTTGCACATTGACTATTCAAAACAAATACTCAATATATTCATGGACAAATCAATTATATTGTATTAAAAATACTTCACTAAAAAATATGATTTTTTGTACATGAAAGACTTATAATATGAACTGAAGTACTGCCAAATTTTGTGAAGATATACATACTATATTCAAAGTTAGAAGTACTAAATCTATAAAGACTTTAATCGAGTACAAAGAAGTCATGTGGTCAGTAAAAATTGACCGAGCCCATACTGAGAGTTAAATACATATAACAAAAAACGATATTTTTGAAAAGCAGAGATCCTTACCTTTAATGAGTCAGTGCATGTCCTCACACAAAAACAGTAGCATGGGCTTGTTTGTTTGGTACAGTGCTAGAATGGGGTGAGTGACCTGTTTAGCAATGCATTGAAAGATGCTTGTTTTAGCTGCAAATACAGGGTCAGCACAGCTTTTATTTTGAACTGTTTCACACAATTTTGTCGTGGGATTTAGCAAAACTTGAGCATGAATTGGTCAAAGACTGTTACTTTAGTAAACTCTTCTCATTTGGCAGGAGTATCTTTGAACAGCAAATAACAACTGCATTGTGAACTATGTGCAATCCACAAGTGTCCACATTCAGCAAAGAATTAGTTAAGTCTTCCTTCAGTTGCACCTATATAGTTGCAAAGACTTTCCAGTTCATGTTTGTACTACATCTACAATTTAAAAGATCTACTTGTTTACCTAACGATATATCAATCTAAACTACATGACATTCCATAGACAACTGCGAAAGCACACACTCTGTCCTGCATTTTTTCAAGTAGGTCATTTGTTGAAGCATGGCCTAGAAGTCGAAAACCAACATATCTCGTTCTTACTTCATCACTGTCCCAGATGCAAACATGGAAATTTTATGGTTTAGACTGCAGATGTTTATTCAAACTTTAATCAGAATGCAATACACAGCCTTCCTGTTTTCTGATTTGATGTGTAATGTGAGAAAGAAAATTAACATTTTCATAAACTGAAAATGTACTTCCAATAATACTTACCTTCGCTGAATCCAACAGCTATTCCTCGACCTTAAATTTTGCCCATCTAAGCATTGGTCTTGCTTGCTCCATTTTTTTACATCCCACTTAAATGCACTTGGCAATATCTGTCTTATGATATTCTCCACCTAAGTCAAGGTGTCCTCTATCCTGGTACTGTATATGAACATCTCACTCAGATAATGTAATCACTTTTTTCAAGACTTACACCATCTCAGTCACTAACACTGGTTGTTAGTGGGAAGAAAGAGTGGGAGAGTGTCAGCGGAGGTAAGTATTATTGGAAATACATTTTCAAATTAAAAAAATGTTAACTTCCAAAACACACTTGCCTCCACTGACACTGACAGCTGGAATCCCACATTGAGAAGGTGGAGGGACTGGTGAGGGCATTATCCATACAGAAAGCATCTGCAGAGATCAGGGGAGCAGGGGAACCTCACTACATCCAGAACAGGTATGCTCGTCACCTGGAACTAAGTTCCAGAAGGGGGGGGGATAGTAGAATAGCCAAGGTTCCACTACTCAGAGTTGGAATTAAGGGGTCGTGGTTCCTATATCCCATGTTGGTGGCTCGGGCAATTAGACCGCAATGTTAGATAAAAAGATTATAGAATGAATCCCAACCTGTAGCCATAGAGTGATATGTTCCACACCACTGAAATCATGAAGAGAAAATAAGCAACACTGAAGTGGACAAACTTTCTCTTCTACCTGAAGAAGCTCAAAAGACAACACCGTAAGCTCAGAATGATGGGATCACATACGCCATATCCAACCGATGAAACAGAACTTATTCACTCTGGAATTATGAACATGTATCCTCACTCCCCAAATGATGGGCAAGAAGCATCCCATTTGCCTCTGGAATTATGGGGAAAACATGGAACTGTTTTGCTCAACCAAGGACCCAGGATGGGACCACTCTGCATTCGGAATTATGAGAAGATAGTGGATTTCCTTAAATAAACAATAAAGTAAACATACATTGCTCAAAAAGAAGAGCCAGGTACACCTCAACCAGATAGCTGAGCATCAAATCTGAACCGGTATTACGAATAGGCTCCCACCTAAGCTGGTGCATCTCCTACTTACCACTGGGAAAAACATCCAGGGGCCTAGGTAGAAGGGCCCCAATTTCACCCTCTTCTCCAAGAGTGGAGGAATTCACTCTAACACTCTGGAAGAAAACATTAGTTTATGACCCCAGTGACTGGAAACTGGGTGTGGTAAAGACTCCCTAGCTTCACTAGTAGAATCTGGGGGTGGTGGGGGGTGATGTGCATTGGGGAGTCCTGAAGAACGACACTCTGGAAACAGTGCAATAGGTGAACCAAGTTCCCTAAATTTTTAAAAGCAAGCCAACCCCTATTTATTCAACCCGACGATCAGCAGGGATTTGGCAGAATCCTTTGCTCATGATAGTCCATGAGTGGCAGTCCAGCATAGAATAGTAATACCACCTAGGTGGCCTTATGGAACACCTCATTTCTACAGAGCCTGTTCCAAGTGGGAGTAATAACAGTGGTTGTTAGTGCAGAAGAGTAATGACAAAAGCATACCTATTTGGGCAGCACTTGCCACAGAGTGGGATCCAGTGAAAAAAAGATAAGGGACCCTGGAAAAAGAAAACCAACTGAAGAGAAGAGAGAAAAAAAAACAGAGAAGGGTGATACACAGAACATGATGCTAAAGGCTCAAATGACTGATGAGACAAAGTATGCAACCCTACCTTAATATCCCAGTTAGGCAAAAGAAAAGGACTCTTGGGATGAAGAATGCGAAAAGACTTAAGTAGGCCAGATAGAACAAGGGACTCAAAAAACTTCCGATGTTTCAATTACCGAAAAGTAGTTGACAAGACTACCTTATATAAACAACAGTAGATGAAGCAAGATCTTCTTCAAAAAGCTAAGTCAAAAAACGGGATATGGTGGAAACAGTTGGGTGAAATGGGATTGATTTCCAGTTGAGATAACACTGGCAATAAGTGTGCCATTTACGTTGATAAATGGCCATTGTGGGTCTATGGAGAGATTGAGCCAAATACAAAGCAACTTTAGAAGTTAAACCCTGATGTTGTGCAAAGAACCACATAACGTCTAAGCATGAAGTTTGAATGTACGGGTGTAGAATGCCGGATCAAGGTTGCTGCAACAGAAATGGTCAAAGAGGAAGTGGTAGAGGTGGACCCTCTTGAAGATACAGAAGAAGAAGAAACCATGGTTGTGCTTGCCCATATAGGGCAACCAACAGCACTCGACAAGAAGTGGATTGAACCATAGCCAGAACTCTAGGCAACAGACAAATCACGAGGGAAGGTATATAGGTGCAAACCTGTCCAGTCCTGACTGATTGCATCTATAGCCAAAGCCCAAGGTTGAGGTAATGGGGACCAAAAAGCTTGTAGTTCAGAGTTCCAATAAGTGGCAAATTCATCAATCATTGGAGACTCGAACCGCGAGCAAATCCACAGGGAGACCTTTTGATGTAGCATCTATTCAGTTGGCAGAATGCGGTTGGGCCAAGACAGATGATCTGCTATTAAATTCATCACCCCCAGAACATGGCAGACTAGAAGGCTGATAAGATGGGAGTGAGCCCAGTAGAGAACATCCAAAGCCTGAAAACAAAGGTCCTGAGAATGTGTACCCCCTTGACGAGAAATGTAAGACATCACTGTGGTATTGTTGAAATGAATCATGACTATTTTCCATTTCAAAAGAGGCAGACCATGAACCAGTGCCTGTTGAACAGCAAGGAGTTCTAAAATGTTGATGTGGAAGGAAGATTCGTCTTCCGTTCATAGGCCCTGGAATTCCTGACCATTGATATATGCCTCCCATCCCTGAAGTGAGGCATCTGTGAAAAAGATGAACTTCGGGACGAGGGGCAGAAGAGGAACAACGACAGTAGTGTGGTTCCGATCCAACTACCACTCAAGATCTGATATGTTGCTCCTGAGTAAGGAGATTGGATGATTTATTGGATCAGAGGTCATGTCCCACTGGTTGTGCACTGACCATTGAAGGGACTGCATGTGTGCCCATCCCAAAGGAATGAGAGATATGAGGGATGCCCACATCCCCAAAAGAGAGAGAGAGCCATTCATGCAATAGGAGACATGAGTAATAGTCTGACTGCTAACTCCATAGCCTGAGCCAGATGGGAGTCAGCTGAGCCCGACTCAAGTACATGTTGAAAAAGACCACCAAATGGACAATGGATGGAGTTGGCAATAGAATGGATTTCTCTGTTCTGATAAGAAACCCAGCCTTGGTGGCCTCCAAAGGGAGAATCTGGGTGTGCTGTTCTGCCATCTGAACAAGATGGTGCTAAAAGTAACCAGTCATCCATGTAATGTTGTGTGCACAGGCACAAAGGATGAAGGTGACAAGAAAAAGCTTGTACTGCTCTGCAGAAAACATATGGTGCAGATGCTAGGTCAAAGAGCAGAGCCCTGAACTGCAGAACCAGACCACTGTGCACAAAATGTAGAAATTGTCGGGATGACTTGGCTATGGGAATGTGAAGGTATGCGTCGGCAACATCGAACTTCATCATCCAGAGACCTGGTGAAAAATACCATTGTAGGCTGAGAAAGGACTCTATGGTGAATCAAGTAGGATCCAAGAATTGGTTGAGACGAGAAAGGTAGATAATTGGACGCCAATCTCAAATCTTTTAGAGAACAACATAGAGACAGGAATAAAATCCCGGAAGAATGGAATCAACTCTCTCTACCACCCCTTTGATCAACGAGTCCCTGACAGCTCTAGAACGAAGAGCCACATTCTGCAAATCTGTTGGAGGCAGAAATGCCACAGATCGGGAGGATAAAGGAGGTGGAGATATGAACTGAATGATCAACCCCATTGCCAGAACCTGGAGGACCCATGGATATGTAGTGAAGGAAAATGATGTAACCCACAGACCCTATCGCCATAGGACAGTCATCAATGTTCTTGGGGCCAGTCCACCCAAGAGGAGGAGCCACAAGGATAAGGACAAAATCTATTGTGAGTACCAATAGATCAAAGAACTAAAGTCGGAGGTCGAGACACGGAATGAGTAAACACGCCCAGACTACCAGCTGGAACCTAAGAAAGTCGATAGACCAACTATGACAATGAAGAATGTAAATGGGCAACATCAATCCTTGATTCCAACACCTCTGGAACACCTGCAAACAACAATGGATGGATAAAAGAAGCCTCCTGTAACTAACAGAGTGTATCAGCAAGTAGACGAACACACTCCAACAAGGTATCTCTACCCAATAAGTCCCAATAATGCACAAGCCAGGAAACCAATAAGAGAGAAGAAGCTGACAATCTGATCATTGTGGAAGTCAGCAAATGATCCAATTCGTCTACAAATTGATGTTGGAAAGACGATAAATATCTCAGGACAGTAGTGAGGGTCAGACAAATGCGAGAAAACTGTGATCTGTTCAAACTGATCACAGGCTCTAGTCTGGAATCCCACATGTTCAAAAAGGAATCCAACCTTTGTGAATATAAACAGATGTCCTCCTGGCGATGATAAGCAAAGGCAGGCTGTTCCGACCAACGTGGGGGACAAGGAATATCTATCCCCTCATGTAACTGAGTGGTAAACCTCCCAGCATGAACAGCAATATCAGATGAAGGAGGAAAACTAAACTGTCACCCCCCAAATTTTCCACCATCAAGGAAGGAGTAGACTCAAAGGCAACTGGGGAAAGCTCCAAAACCCCACAAACCTGAGTGACTAATTGAAGAAAAGGAGCAAGAGGTGGCTGATCCAAATTGGCCTTGTGAGAAGCCAACCTAGTAAAGGAAGGCACCAGAAAAACCGAGTTCAAATTCTCCTCAGAATGTCTTGGATCATCAAGAAAAGCAGCCTCAGAATCGAATATATGTCTTCTTCTCACAACAAATCAAATGCTAGATAACAGAGGGAGGGCTGATTAGCCTCTGTGCTGGCAACAGTAACACAGGAATTTATGTTCGAAAACCAAGTGTCAATTTGTTTTTGGTAAAGAAACTATAATTATATGGAAATACACAAGGTGATGCCAAAATTGCAATCAATAACGTAACCAAGAACAGCATCGCATCAGAGAAAATCGTGACCAAACGTTTTGTCGAGAAAAAGTGATTACATTATCTAAGTGAGGTGATCATATATAGCACCAGAATAAAGAGTGCATTGATGTAGGTGGAGAATATCATGACACAAGCATTGCCAAGGGCATTTAAATGGGGTATAAAAGACTGGAGCAAGCGAGGCCAATGTTTCGATGGGCAAAGTTGAAGATCGAGGAACAGCTGTCAGTGAAAATGTGGCACAAGGCCAAAAGTAAACAAGCAAGTACACTTTCTCTCACAGCATGAAAACTTTCTGACAATATCATTATCTGGGAACAACAGCTCATAAAGGTTGCTAATATTTTCACAGGATTATAAGAATAGTGAGAATCAATGACTTTGAGAGCCAAGTGCTGTCAAAAATGTCATTATTTGCCATAACAAAGACAAAGTCTTCTATCTCTAACTATCAGTGCTGTCCAACTAGATTTAAATTTGGAAGATAATGCAAAAAAATCATGAATTTCTTTCTCAGCTGCATCTGAATGTACCCAGTTTACCGTGTTTTCTCCACTTAGTATGTCTTATCAATGCCACTTCTTACACATGGTTTACAGTTAACTTGAGTCTTGTCCAAAACTTTTCTAGTCATTCACAGTATTTATAAACCATTAACCATAGATAGTTAAATGTACACTTCCATAACATTTTAAACTAATTGTTAAACTATAAAACTGCTAACAATTAAGTGCATTGCCACTTATCTGTTGCTCTTTACAAAGCGTATGAGTAATGACCTATGTGCCTTTGTAGCCATGTTTGTTTCAAAATAAAAATTGCAGAAGCAGCTTAGGAACCAGAAACAGATAAAAAACAGAATGGTAGTAAAGGAAAAATATACAGTGCTGTTCAAAGTATATTAAACTTGCAATTTTTTTCATGACTTTTCAAAACATATATATCGTTTTTCATTTTCCAAGATATTTTCAGGCCTGGAAATAGTCATTTTCAAATTCCATGACTTTCATGACTGTAAAAAATCCCGCTTAAATGACACTTCTGACTGAATTATGATCATTTTCCACAACGACCACTAAAAATGAATCTTTTAACTGAATTATGACCATTTTCCACAATAGCTTCTAGAACTTATTTTAAATGAAGTTTCTGATTGAATCATGGTTATTTTCCACTATAGCTTTCTCTTGCTTTATTTTCCCTTTTAAGAACAAGGTACATAATTACACATAATTTTTTACCAATATTCACAAAATAATAACTAAAAAAGTTTTGTGAAATACTAATAGCTGAAAATGCTTTTTTCTTTTGTTAACTTTTAAAACATATATTCAACTATATTTAACTTTTATTTCATTATATTTGGTATTTGTCCTTAACCTAAAGCATACTTGTTAGTGAATTTAAATCTCATAATTATTCTACTTACAACTAATGCACCAATCTAAGCTAAGAATACAAGTCAATACTATATATATATATATATATATATATATATATATATATATATACTTACTTTCTTTCTTCTTCTATATTATATAGTAGTAGACGAACCTTACTTAGATAACTAATTTATTTTCGTTAGGTAGTAGTGTGTAGTAATAAGTTAAGAAACAAA
>NW_013667517.1:31133-37085 GCF_000517525.1 Limulus polyphemus
ATATATATATATATATATATATATATATATATATATATATACACTTTTCTTCTTCTTCATATTCAATGATGAGGAACCCACTTTGAGACTAATATTTCTTGGAGATGGCTTGAATAAGTAATGAAGAAAAACTTTAATATAAGTTTAACGTAACAGCATAACTTTTCTTCTCCACAGCTTACAAAATAATAATGTAGCAACATAACTAAATTTATGATTCAGTTTTCCTACACTATGCAGTGGTATAAACCATAGCTGAAAACAAACCTGGTACTACAATTTAAAAGATCTACTCTTTTGTCTAATGAAATATAAATCTAAACTGCATGACATTCCTAGCCTGATACTGTAGCTCTAACAAGGAATTTGTTAAACAACGTATACAACTACATTCCACAAAATTTCATTTAGAATGTTAATAAAGAATTTAATCAGTGTTAACAAAAAACTTAACTTACTTGGAAAGCTGAATATCTCCCAGACTTCCTGGGTCTGTTATAGGAAGGTAGGTAACGCCGAACAGGATCAAGTTCATTTATGTGTAAAAGTCCATCAACTACAAAGAATAATCGAGAACTGAGCAAAAATATTCCTTTGTACAATAGAACAATTTATTTAAATTAATAATGTTTACAAGATGAATGTAAAACTCTGCTCCTACTCTTAACTTTTTTCACACAGGCTCAGTTGAATTGACCAAGTTCATAACTATTTTGTACTCCTTACAATTTCTGTACTATAACTTTTAATACAGCATGTGTATCATTAGAAAATTTGGCAGACTTTCAGGAAACATTACATGACTTTTGTACACAAGAAATTAGATTTGTCTGTGACTATAGAGTAACTTTATTTACTAGTCCAAGTACAAAGTGATTTTCATGTTAAGATTAAAGTTAACATTTTCTTACACTTAAAATGTATTTCCAATAGATACTTACTTCCTCTCAGAAAAACTTTTCTTGACTTATACTGTCATCTGTTGGTGTAAATTTTCACTTGCTACAGGACTTGATACTCCCATTTATTTCTGCATACTAACATGCAAATGATTATGCAGCAACCCTCTACCAATAGGAATCGACACTACCCCTATTGTAACTAGCATGCTTTCTAGTCTTGCAGCTGTTAACCACTTTGAGATTGATCAGATAACAACAAACCACATCAGAAGTGGAGAGGATGGGTGGGAAATGTGAGGGGAGGTAAGTATCTATCGGAAATACATTTTCAGTTTAAGAAAATGTCAACTTCCGATACAATATCTTACCTCTTTTCACAAAACGCTAGAATCCCAAACTGAGCAGGTGCAGGTGAGTTGGAAGATGATCCCCCTTGAGTAAGCGCCTAAAGGAAAACCATTGGGTGTAAGAATGAACTAAAAACAACACCCCCGTGGGAGACCGCACCACTTATAGGCCAGGTATACTCTTCGCCTGTTAGTAATGTGTTGCTAAAATAGCAGAAACAAAAGACGGATCCCAAGAAAAGTTACAGAAATAATGAGACCCTCCAGTGTAGAGTGGCTAGGGTGTGACAGACTGTAAAGGGGAGTTCGACCTTAATCAACACCTGGCAACATCTGGTAGGAAGAAGGTTCTCTACCTTTCACCTCAAGAACAGGTACCAGCAGGGAAGAGGATCTTCCAAACCAAGAATATACCTACACAGGTGCACATCACCAACACTAGATCCACCAGAAACTGACATCCAATGGATGGTAGGAAGTTGGAGGGTCCAGGAGGGTGTACACCTCCAGTCCAAAGCCTGGTGGCATTGGGAATCGTTTGTCCAGGCCACAGAAGGAGGAGGAGGGTAGCCAATCCTACACCTTTGTGAATTCATGTTTCATCCAGCTAAAACCAACACCAGATTCACAGGGAACCGACATCCAGTGGACAGTAGAAAGAGGAACAGCTATATGAGGTGCATCTCCAGTCCAACACCTGATGGCATTGGGAACTTATCGTCCAGTCTGTGGAAGGAGGGGAGTAACCATCTAAACACATGTGACGACTTGTGTGGCTGGTCTGGCTCCAACCAACACCTGACCTCCGGGAACCCACATCCAGTGGACAGTTGGAAGGAAGGTGCCTCAGCCAGAGAAGGAAACTGCAATAAATGTCAGAGTGCTACATCCAACACCTGGTGGCATCTGGAATTATACATCAGGTCTGCTGTAGGAATGGCATCACGCCATCTACACCAACAGAATGCCACCTCCCTACACTCAATTGAGTGTGATTGTGCACACTCAGGAGGACAGGCCTCCATGGTCCACCACCCCAGTGGTTTGGAACAGGTAAGTGGCAAAAACTCCCATAATTCACTAGAAGAAAAAGGGAGAAAGTACAATGGAGAGTCCAGAGGACCACAGCACTGAAGACAGTGCAATGGGTGACCACGATATACTATTTTGAAAACCAGAGCGATCATGTTGACAGAGTCGATCAACCAACACCTGGCAAATGTCATGGATCATCAGAGATGGACAGTAATCCTTGTATGTTTTACTCATGTTAGCCCATGAGTGTATGGTCCAGGATGAGCACACTTATGAAGCAAAAGACTGTGAGGTATATCTATGAGTGGTCCTGCAGAACACCCCATCTCGATGGTGGGCATAAGATGACCTGGATATATGTTATTAAGAACATGTTGACAGAGTGAATCAACTAACACCTGGTGGCATCTGGAATTGTAGGTCAGGTCCAAAGTAGGAAGAGCCTCAACGTCACAGTTATCGAACATGGTATTTGATCACAGGTCATACAGTGTGGATTTAAGCCTAAGTGTACCTGGTCAGGCAACACTCTCCACAGAGCAGGATCCAAATATACGATAAGGGCCTCTGCAAAGAAAAAATTAACAGAGTACTTACCACTCACAGATAAACAGTTACAGCACTGATGATATCCTCCAAAAGAAGATGGAAATGTGCAGCCAGAGACATGGTAAGTTGACAGATCTGATGTGAAGAAAACATGAAAATGGCAAAAGTCATCAGGAGAATGGGAAGAAAATGCCAGGCAAATTAAGTGGACAAATCAACCCTGAAGGACAATGGGAAGAAACAGATAGACTGAAGGACCATGGAAGGGAGCAGTACGTGTCATATACCATCGGAGAGCTCTGAACAAGCAATGAAGTTGGATGAGATCAGAATGGCCAATAAAGGTGGGAAATGGAGGGAAGGGAAAAAAAGGTATGAAGGTAGAGTTACCCTCTCAAGCAGCAGAAGTCTTGGGCACAAAGGAACAAGAAGAACATATGAGCTACAAAAACAAAAATGTGGCAAACATCAATCGCAAACATATCAGAATGACCACATTCGCATGCCAACAAGAGAATGAACAGGGACTTCAAGGAAAGGTGATATAATGAACATGAAGACAAAAGTTTCAATGGAGGACAGGGAAAAGCACGGAGGACCACATACAGATGTTAATCAAGAGAAGCAGGACAGGGAGGATGGGAAAAGAGGAAGGAATGAAACAACATGGATAAGAATGGCAACTGTAAAACACATGCAAAGTCGGTAACCTGAAATGTGGCAAATAACACTGCCCTATAGCTCTCAACACAGGAAACCGAAAAACCCCATTCAAAAAGCCAAGGCAAAAAGGATGGTATAAGAAGAACCATAGTATGAGAAGGATGATAACCCCTTAGAATGGACCAACAGTGGTATGTGTCCCACATATGTTGGGAAACCACCATGGAGGAATGATGAACAGGAAGGAAGCTATAAGTGAAAGTCTGGCCCTTCAGGCGAGGGACTGAAAAAAGCCACATGGAAGATGGAGTACAGGTACAGATGGATGATGCACACCAGTGTGTGGCTGATGGTGGAGTGTCAGAGATAAAGGAAATGAAAAAGGAGGTAACATCAAAAACTGGAGCTACAGTGGAAACCAATTGGAGCCAGCCAATACAGAGCCACCAGCAGAACACCACACAAAGTGATCTGAAGTATGGTAAGGACACATGAGAGGAGACAAATAGGAGGATATGCATATAGGTACCAACCCAACCAATCCCAACTGACAGAATCGACTGCTCCTACCAGAGGATGAGGAACAGAAGACCCACTTTGGGGAAGTGGTGTATTGAGAAGAGTGGCAAAAGTATCAAAATCTGGGACACCCCACAGAGTACACAAAACCCAAAAAACGTATCTGAAGACCACTCTGCAGGATGGGATGGGATGTTAGGATGGGATAACTGATCCACAACCAGGTTTAGGGCATCTGGATTATCACATGCCAACAAAGTGATATGATGGTAGTGAGGCCAACACAGAAGATCCAATGTTTGAAAACAAAGATTGATCAACCAAGTGCCCCTTGCCTGGTGATGTACAAGAATACCATAGAAATGATAGAGTGGAATATCACTAACCAGCCCCAAAGAGCCCTCAGGAAGTGAAGAAAAGCCTGACAAACAGCAAAATGTTCCAAGAGATTGACATGGAGAGAGGACTCAGAAAGAGACCATCACCACAAAATCTCCTGAGTGTTGAGATACACCCCACAACTGGAAAGAGAAGCATCCATAAAAGATGACATTTCAGACAAGGAGGAGGCAGAGGAATACCAACAGCAGTATTGTACCAATCCAACTAACAGTCAAAGTCAGTCTATAAGGGAGGGGGGGGAAGGGGAAGAGGGGGATCTAAGGGATCCCAAATAAGGCTCCATTGGTCTATAAAAACCCACTGATGATGATGCCTGAGGGTGTGACCAAGAGGAATGAGGGCTTTGAAAGAAGCCCATGTCCCCAAAATAGAAAGAACCTCTCACACAGTAGGACAATGAGAAGATAAGATGCTGCATATGAGAAATTTCAGAGTTCACAACTGGAGTGAATTAGGTCTGACAGAGGAGGGAGTTGAAAAACACCTCAAGAAGAACCAAAAAATTGTGTGGATGTGAGAAAAAACTTTTCCACTGTGACAAGCCACACCACCATGACAGCATCCTGGAGAAGAAACTGAGTATGTAGGACTGAGTCTTCTTGTGAGCAGGCAAAAAGCAGCCAGACAGCCATATAATGGTGGAAATAAAGGCCCCTGGAATGAATCAGGAGGGCAAAAAACGGGATCCCTAGTAGAAGGGAAGGAAGCAGAATTGTAAGACAATGGGGGAGATGAGTGAAAGTAGAAGACCAGACTTACTGAAACGACTTTCAGAACCCATGGATCAACACCAAGGACCCCCAAGTGTTGGCAAATTGAAGGAGTTTTCCCACACCAACCCGAACCCAAGAAGGGTGGTCAGAGTAAGATTAATACAAGAAAAGATAATCAAATTATTCGGGTCTCATTCCCACTAAGGATGAGGCAACACCAAATGCAGTGAGTCCAAATAAGGGAAGTTAGAGCGATGAGAATCACAAACACAATCATCCACAGTACATGAGGGTCGAGGCATACTGACCCTCAAACTCAAATGATCCCAAAATAACTAGCATGAACCCCAATATCTGGGGAAGGAGAAAACACTAAATAATGAACCAAACGCTTGTCCCCAAGAAGGGCATGGGTGAAACACAGAAAACAGAAGATAAGGACAGAACTTAACATATCTGACTAATCAAATTCACCAAAACGGAAAGAGGTTTGGGCAAGTCCTCCAAAATGACACGCTAATGAGAGGCATATTCAGGAGGGGGAAAAAAAACTGTTCAAATCCAAAACTTTCCAAGGGACCAGAGTCATCACTTCCTGGGCCAAATATTGTAGTTCTGACCCATTGGACATGGCCAGTAATTTCACTGCTGCAGTAACAGCAGTTGTGACCACCCGAAACTGCTAGTGCATAACTCACAAAATTGAAAGAGAGGAGAGGAAATAAAATAACTAGAAAAAATCCAGAAATAAGAATGAAAATGGTAAAGAACAATGTATGTTTGTTTTGTTTGTTTTTTGGAATTTCGCGCAAAGCTACACGA
>NW_013667517.1:37527-42346 GCF_000517525.1 Limulus polyphemus
CGCCTTATCCACCTGGCCATGCCGGGCACAAAGAACAATGTAACTGAAGTAGAAAATTTAGAAAGTAAAAACTTGTGGATAAGTGAATCAAACTGCGAGTGAAAACATATCTATTCAATAAGACTGCAAATTGAGAAGTGGTTAACAGCTGCAAGATTAGAAGGGGCTATAGGGGTAGTGTTGCACTCCTATTGGTAGAGGGTTGCTGCATAATAATTTGCATGTTAGTATGCAGATATAAATGAAAGTATCAAAGTTAGTGGTCAGCAAAAATGTGCACCCATAGAGGACAGTATAAGTCGATAAAGCTTTTTGTAAGTGGAAGTATGACATCGTATCAGAAAATACTTTTATCCCTCTGAAAATTTTCAAATTTCATTTGTGTAATCTGTAGTACCTCCTATATAATTATAAAATACTATTTCTCAGTAAAACTTTATATTTTATGTTATTTTCTCTAACTTAACTTTATACGTTTCTCAATTTCATCCCCTCATCATCACCACAAAAAAATTCGAAATAAATCTAAATTACCTTTTTTCTTTCCAAAATGACTTCAATCTGTAACATGAAACTACATTTGTATCCTAAATACCGTTAAACTCATAACAGTATACATCTGTTTATACTTAAATTTTATTGTTTTATTGCCCTTTGAACTATGTCCAACTAACAATCCAATCACACAAGTTGTAAATCACTTAATAAATGTGTAGCTCACGTTACCCCATATAATTATGTTATGCACAGGCTAATCGTGAGCTGCTCACAAGAGTACCTCGTGAAAATTTTTTATTATTATTATTGATATTCTTTATTTTACCTAATCTAACCTAAAAAGTTGCTAATTCTAACATTTTAGTTGATTTTATAACAGTAAATAAAGAATACACATGAAAAACAAGAAATAAAGTACTTACCTGCATCTTTTTTTTTTGCTGTCGAATGTTGATGAACACTTAACCCCACTGTTTTATACTAATTGTAGTATTGCACTAAATAATTTTTAATTTAATTAAATAATGCATCAAAGAACAAAAAGTAATAACATGCAAACAGCAGACAATGTCCCATAACTACCAAAATTTTTCTAGCTTTCTAACTATGCAACAAGAGTTGTTAAAAATTCAGCTAAGCTCGTTGATGTGTTTCCTGTGGGAAATAGACAATTCTGTATTTAGTAAACTACATAATATAATACATCACTTAATAGATTAAAACCTTGGCTTTCTCTTGGTTATAAATAATATAGTATTAAACATCAGAGAGAACTTGGCAATTTCTGAAAGAGAGGATGTGACAGCTATGCATGACAAGTGGGGTTTAATTTTCTACTTGATAGCTCTGTTACTAATATAAGATTGAAGACTATAAAAATGCCTTGTCTGAGCAATGACAACATTATAACGAGTAATTTACATTACATTTCATACTTCCTGGAGGGGTGGTAAATAAATAAGAGAAGAAGAGACATTTAAAAAGCAAATGTCACAATTCTCACACAAATTGAGGATTTTTTTTAATATTGCCTTATAAAATTTAAAAGCTTAAAACTAATATGATGTTAATATTTGGATTATTAGCTACATCTTGATGCCAACTTTATTTATATATGATAAGAAAGAAGTTTAATTAAATTTTGAGTGTAACTCACTAAAATATACTGACATGTGCACAAACTTATGCCTTTTCTGTAAGAGTTAACAAGGTATTATAATTGAAGACTAAAATGTCAATGAACTTTTTTTGTCAATTTGGCATTGAAGAGCTTACACCTATATAACTTGCTTCAGTTATGTTCAGTTACCATGAAACAACAATAATCAAAGTTTGTAAGTGTTTAAAGTGAAAACAAACATTGGTAATCGAAACAATTTCTCAATCAAGGAGCCTTCTCTGAGTTTAAAGGGAAATCTGCCTTAGTTATTCCATATAAAGTACAGTCAAATTTTCTTGTAAATTTTCTTGGCCAACGAACTTTCTTTAAATTTATCATGACATTCTGCCTTAGCTACTCGATGTATGTAACAGCAGTGTGAACCTATTGTACAAACCTTCTTGTAAATATCCTCAGGCAAAGTCCCTTCATTCTGTAGACTTAGACCACTTAATATGATTTTAACTTTACTCCTATATTCACGTTTGTTTAAAATGGAAAACAAATTCCTTTTTGTACCATTTAATATTTACCATTTTTATTGCTATGTAACATCTCCAAAGCCTGGTATTCATCTTTACTTAAACTGTATTTGTTTTTTAATCAAAGTTCTAATATTTTGAAGCCCTAGCTAAACATATTCAACAATTTTGACTTAATATTTGATATTTACTCTAATTAAAATACTCAATAACTGATATAATAGATGGTAAAGTTTTGCAACAAATTAACTGTGGATGTTTTAAAAAAAAACTTACTTAGTAACTGTGATGCAATAGACAGAAAATATTTTAGAAGAAATTTAAACCCCATAACACAAGGATTGTACATGTTTTACAGCAAACTTACTCAGTAACTGTGACAAAATGTAAAGGGCCTGTCCCATCATGAAGAGATTACCCACATCACCCTCACTGCTGGGGACACGAGGTTGGGATCCTGGTTCAGATTTCTCACTCTCTAAACACTCAGGAGGAACATAGAAATATTTGGGCACAATGGCATCTATAAAATAAGAGTTAGAAATAAAAAATTTTTATTAAAACTCATCAGATTTTCCACTTTTCCATAACTTATATTTTATGCTATACCCCATTCTTAATTTCTAATTATTGTAGTTGAAGTAGGCTAAGATGTAATGTACAGGACTCATAAGATTTGGCCATTAGAAATAATTTACTGTGTGTCACTTGTGGTTTCATGTTAGAATTTATTTTCTGTTGTACCATTATTAACAAACAAGGTCAAACATGTGAAATGTTTGTGATCATCCTTTAGGCTACCCCATATATGGGCAGTTATTTCTAATAGATGCCCTATTTAAGAGAAATTGAATGTAGAATTTATTTTAATGTACCTTATCCCTAAAACTAAAACAAATGATGCATATAAGCATAATAAAATATTTATTGATAAAAACACGAGTCAATTAGTTCTGGCAACAGTTGTTGTTATCATTAGGACTATCAATACATTGAAAACTCAGCCTATTTATTCTCCAAAGGGAGGAAAGTGACATAATAATGACTAATATTTAAGCATTAGATGGGAAAAGGGATTTGTTTTTTGCCAAATCAACCAAAATTAACTTGAGAGTAATGGAAGAAACAGCTATGGTGTGTGATAACAGGTCTAAGGTCAGATGTTACTGAGACGCAAGGTTCCATTGGAGGTGTCGTATGTGAGCATGGTCAAAGGGAATGACTTAGTGAAGTGAAGCAGTCATCCCTTAAAGCAGAAAGGATGCCTTTGGCAGTAGATTTGACATATAAAAACTAAGCCAAAATTACAGATGTACCAAATACTGTGTAGGTACTTAATGATAAAACCAAAATATATAGCTAGCTAAGTGGTCAAATGAGTTTCTGTAAGATACTGAGTGGGTGAAAGGACCAGAATAAACCAAACATCCAAATAAAAGTAAAAGTCAAATTCGAGTAAATGAAGAAGACCATCAAACACTTTGATTATTCAACATAAAACATATAAAGCCAAAGTCAAGCCAATGGGAAGGGTAGTGAACTGATAAACCATACCTGATGGCAAAAACAAAGAAAATGATATGATGACAGATGAACAGGAATATGAAGAAAAGCATCCTGCATATCTATCTTCACCACACAATTGGTAGGACTGAGAAATTTCTGTAACAACCTCATGTTTTCCCATTTGAAAATGAGATGTCTCTAGGTAAAGGTTGAATTGAGACAGGTCTCCAATCTTCTGTTATCTTTGGAACCACAAAAACGACTGGAATAAAATCCTAGAAAAGTGGGATAAACAATTTCAACAACTCATTTTTGAAAGATATTTGAGACTTCCTGATCCAGAATTTTTTAAGAAAATAATACCAGAAAGAAGAGAAAAATACAGCAGTTTAACAAGAAGAAGAACATGATGATGAAAATTAAAGACTAGACAGTAGGATCTGTCAAACCTAAGGGTCTCACAGATGAACAAATGATCCAAGACAGCCATCCAATAGTCATTAACTATCCAAATATGTTGATCAAGGAGTGCTGACACATAGCCACAGGATGTCCTTGCAGATTGCATAAGTAAGGACTCTAAAACTGTAGTAGAATTCTTGATACTTATAAATGCATTAGCATAAGAATTGATGACTTCAAAATTCATAGTGAATTCATAGAATTGTCAACAAGAAGACCTGAATTATGGTGGAAAAGCAGAGCTTATATAAGATGTCCTGATGCTTACACAGTAAGTCATGTGGAAGGTGGGAACGTGGAGAATATTGGATAAGTTGTCATGTTCTGCATTGTGCAAAGGACATTAAAATCTTTCAGTGATATGGTTGTTGATAGCATGAGAACAATTTAACAAGGAAAGGCTTTAAGTATTTCACATGTAAGTCTACAGTTTCAAAATACAAAGGAAAAAAAAACAAAAAAAGTGAAAAGAATTAAACAAAAAAGAAATAAAATGAAAACATAAATATATACAACCACAAAAATACACCTAAAAACATGTACGAGGCCTGTGAAAAAAGTATCCAACCTTATTTTTTTTGCCATAACCTGATGGATTTGAATCAAGTGCGCTTGCATGAGCCGACCTTGAACCTTCGTGCGCATGCGTGAATTTTTCCCGCTTGTTGATTGCGTCAGTTGTTGGCAAGCAGCCATTGAGTGAGGTAGTGTG
>NW_013667517.1:43108-61071 GCF_000517525.1 Limulus polyphemus
ATTAAGCATCATATTTTAGCATTTTCTAATACTATGAATAGATACATACTTTTACACCTGAGGTTAAATTAGTAATTTTTTATATTTTATTTCAAGGTATCAAGAACTGTGAAAATTAACTGTTGAAATGATTTTTTTTAATTCTTATTCCTCAAGGTATCTAAATTGCATACATATCATCTGAAACATGGAATTATATTATTTTCTGCAATCTAGCTTCCATTAAGCTAGGGTTATTCATCTTTTAAATAGAGATGAAACAAAAACTAAAAAACCTTTCTGATGTAAGCTTCTCTGAGAAGAGCAAGTTATTGTTTTTCATTGTCTAACCATATTCTATTGTTTATAATGCATGCAAAGTTAATGAACTAACTTAATGTGTTTCTTTACAAGTCTGTACATTTCAATAAAGTTATTGTTCTTGAAATGAATTATTTATATACTGTTTCTTTAGTTTTGTAACTTGATCCTTAGGTGAAAACCAACAATGCACTTTGAGATTGTAGTCTGTACTCTCAATAATCATAATTTTAGTGTCTGTTAGTTTTTCAATAAATGCTAGACAGATTATTATAAGTACATCATGAATGAAATTTAGGTATATAATAGTGTGAGAAATATACTATCTGTTTATATTAGTTTTAATACTTTAGACAATTTTTATTGCACCTTTCTTTTTAAGAAAGTCACTGAAAATGGCCTAAGTAAGATTTTAAGGCCTACTATTTGCCATGCATGTAAACTGTGACTATCATGTATCATGTTTTGTATTTGAAATTTCTGTGTTTCAGGTTTGATGATTTTTACAAGTTATGAGTACTTACATACAAAAGGATTAATATAAAACTTTGACATTCCTGCTTACATTAAATTAGTGTGCATATTCAACATCAATTTTGTAAAATTATAACTGCATAACAAGTAGGTCTGTAGAATTAGTGAAAAAACTAAAACTAAAATATTTATAAAATTCTTGATACTAAAAAGATATGTTGAAAATTTGGCAACCAATTTTTGCAACTTGAAAACTTAGGAACCTTTTTTGATCTTTTTTTATAACTTTTTTAAATCAGTGCCACCATCATATTGTGAGATAGTGCCCTCCTTTTTATATGAAGCTGGCAATAAGCCTGTATATTGGGAACATGCATTTCATTCAAAACTTTAAATTATGCATCAACTCTAAAAATGGAAGATCATAAGTGCTTAAGACTTAATACCAAGCTGATCAAAGAGAGCCATATTCATTTTATCTCTACAATATATAAAATGGTAAGTAGAATATATATATAGCATGTGGTTAAAATCTGGTATCTAGGGTTTTCCACAAAAATACTAAGAATTAGTATATATTAGTTTAAAGGTACTGATTATTTAATTATAGGTATGTCATTATATACTATATATAGCTTATTTACAATTATGTAATTTATATGGTTAATATATTGTTGTGTATCTGCTTGTTTGATAATTTTCCGGTATAAATTCTTTCCGAGGAACTTCAGCGATACAAGTCCCTTCTTGATTAAAACTAATTTATTCTTTCTCAATACAACTTTGTAATACACAGAATTTCCACAGTCACTTTAAACTTAACAACATTTATAACACACGCTATAAATCACATTGATTCCCACACTTTACTTACGGTGCCTACTGTTTGCTTGACTCAATTATCTATCACTTCAATATCTATCTATCTATATCTCTTCAATTAATCATCCCGCAGGCTTTATCTGCCAGGCTTATATACTAAAAAGGGGGCATCCCGAACACACGAGGAAATTCATGATCATTCATCACGTGACTTGCGCTGTCGTAACAACACATTATGTATATAATATGCAGTTCTAGGTTCTCCAAAATAATTCTCTAGTTTTAATTGTTTATATAAATTGGATTATATATTTTAACCCTTTCACTGTGGTTGGAACGTATATTTCCCAGTACTCCCACCTCCTCACACTGTGACTGAGACAAATGTTTTCCATTGTCATTCTAAATTACTGCCCGAGACATATGGCCCTAAAATGAGTTGAAAAGTATTTAATGGCACCCCACCAAATGTTGATATATGGTTTTCCTCATTGTTTTGCACTCAGCCCTTCAGTAAACAATATGATGCCAAAACAGAATGTACGACAAATGTAAATACACCAATTTTACTTTTTTTGACTTTACCAGTGACTGTTGCGACAGTGGAACAATCATTTAGTAAACTTATAAAAATTTATTTAAGATATAAAATTGACCAAGAGTGTTTAAATTATATTTTCTTTCTTGCTATAGAAAGCAAAATAGCTAAAGGATTAGATCTAACACATGTTTTTTTGTCAATAAGATAGCCAGAAAAATGAAAATTTAGGCTTTCTTTTTTTTGTGTGTGTGCTTGTGTTTCTTGTTCTTTTTCATTTCATAAAAACATTTTTAACAATATGAGATTTATTTATGTGTTTTACAAAAATAAATAAATGAATTTAATTTACTATGTGCTTATATTTTTCTGGGGGGGGCCTTTATTAATTTTTACAAGGGTGCCTTAAAATCGTAGTTATGCCACTGGGTTTATAACACGATGACAATGGTTATTTTGGCCAACCTTGTAACCACTAGGTAATGATGAAAGTATCCATATTATAACTTTTAATGTGGTAGTTATATCTTCCCAAAATTTGGCAAGCGTTTAATAAGCATTACAAGTCTTTTTATATGTAAAAAATCAGACTTTTTAATTAAAAATTTTTACTGAAGATTTTTTCATGAACATACAATGTCAAAGTGTTGATTTGACTGAGTGCAAGGCAATTTTCATGTTAAGTTTAGAAATACTTTTCTCCAGTTTACATTTTCAAATTTCTATTACATAACCTGTAAAATCTCCTAAATGAAAATAAAATATTTTTTCGGTAAAACTTTATAATTTGTCTGTTATTTTCTCTACCCTGATTATATATGGACTTGGCTGATTTCACTGACCTTCTAATCACCACAAAAAAATACAAAATAAATCTAAATTATATTTTCTTTTTAAAATGAATAAAGATTGTAAAAGAAACTATAATTGTTTAATCTAAATAGTTAATTCTGTTTCTACTTAATTTTATTGTTCTATTGCCCACTGAACTGTGTCTACTAAATAATACAGTGATACAAGCTGTAAGTGACTAGGCAATTGCATAGCTCAAGTTACTATAATGAATGACGTAACACACAAGCTACTTGCAAGCACACCTTGTGAAATTTTTTTAAATTTTTTTTTCTTATCTAATCTAACATTATAATCTAATAAGTTTCTAATTTTTACATTATGTTGTTTTTATAACAATAAGTAAGAAACATACATAAAAACAGGAAACTTAGTACTTACCTTTGAACTCTTTTCTTTTTTCTTTTTTTTTTTGCTGCTGGCCCACGAATGAAACTTAAGCCTACTTTTTTGTAATGATGGTACTAGTACATAAGATATTTTTTATTTATTTCAAGTATGCACTTAAGAAAACACAGTAATAACATGCACATACCATGCCTTAGTAATATCTGTACTATAATGAGTAATGTACATTAAACTCAGGACATCAGAGAGGGGTGATTAAAAAAAATAGCGAATGGGCAAGTGAGAGCAAATAAATGTCTCTATACACATAAAAGAAAAGATTGGGAAGCTATTTGAATATTTCCCTTTAAAACTCAGAAATTAAAATTTATGTAACATTAAAATTTGATTTATTAATAATGTTTAAATGCAAAGTTTATTTGTACATATTGATAATAAAGTAGTTTAATTAAATTGTGAATGTAACTCTGTAAAAGGTTGTGGCATGCACACTTTGACCTATCTAAATCAAAAAAAAAGGTTAATTAGTTTTTCTCTCTCCCTGAAGCTCAGTTTGTTAAGTAAACTATAAGTCCTTTCTTTGTAAATAATAATACTGTAATGGTGTTAAACCTTTAAGAGTAATGTTAACAAATTCTAATTAAATTTTTTTATAGATTCTTAAGGTAGTGCAGGGAGTTAAATATCTGGTAATGGTGCTGTCCTTTGTCCTTCCCACATTATTTTAATTTGTGTTTCACTGTGTTTTTGTGCATTTGTGTCCAGTCTTCTTTTTCTCAAATCCAGTCAAAATCAAAGAACTCAGAATTACTTTGTAACAGATATCTTGTTTAACCTCCTGTTATTAAGCAGACCTATCCTGTTGCTCTAAGGCTTACTCAGTTTTACCTGAATATGCCACAATTATACAAAAGTACAAAGTAAAAGCAAAACAACAATTACTTTAAAAAATTATTTTAGTTGAAAATCAAATAGATATTATCAAAATGAAATGGAAAATGACAATGAAAAGTAGAAGGAATAAAGCAGAAAAGCAATAAAAAAGATAAAGAATAGAAATAAGAACATATAAACACATATTATGAGTCAAAACAGAAATATAAAAATGAAGAAAATTCAAACAGAGAAAAAAAAACACTAAAGGTCATAAAAGAAATAAAGAATAGGGAAAGAGATACTTTTAAAACATTTATAAAATATCATGATGATCAAATATCCATGGTTAGAGATCACTGCCATTCATTGTTAAAACATTTCTTAATTCTCTGTAACTTTTAAATTTGAAATCACAATCTAAGCATTGTGGATGATGATTGTTAGTGGTTTAAACCCAAAATGTTATGTCAGAGATGCTTAAAAACAATAACAAGTGCAATAAGAAATGAAAGATTACTTCAGAAAAAAAATATTTATGACTATGCCTTGTGATTTTATGTAAGTCAGAGTTCCTCAGCTGTCAAAAAGTGATATCATTTATTCCTTGCAATATTTATTGTCTGTTAAATAATCAATAACGAATTTAAATTTCAAAAGAAAAACTGATAAAAGTTTTTGCAAAATAATTTTCCAGAAAATTTAAATATCTAAAGTGAGAGGTTAGTCCAATTATCCTAAAACAAGAACATATTTATCACAATGAACCATGTTCTATCTCTATAGAGAACTCTTCACAAGCACATTTTAGAGTGGTTATAGAACCAATTACAATTGTTTTTTCTATCCATACATCTCCTTACTCAAAACCATTTAATGTTTTACCTCCATACTTATCTCTTTTCAAGCGTGGATGAAGCATGTGCTGGTATTTCTTGACTTGTTCTTCATTTCCTTTAAATACTCCTGATAATAAATAAATTGAAGAAGACTTTAAAACTGAAATTTCTAATGCATTCAAACATGTAACAGTTGAAAACATTCATTTCAAATTATTTTAATGCAATTTAAAAATACTTGCCAACTGGAAATATAGAGATACCTCCAGTTGTGATTATAACATAACAAATGCTCACACTCAAATTGTTACTTACCATCCAGAATCATGAAGATGAAAAACATAGGCCATTCACATTCAATGTTTTCAAATTGCTAAAAAGATATGGGATTGAAAATAATTTCAATTGTTCAAAAATGTTTACACACACATACACAAAAAAAATACAATTATATAACATAAATTTAAAGTATTAATCTTAAAATGAGCTCAACTTGTTGGCATAACATTTGACATTTTGACCAGTGAAAAATTCTTTGCTTATATACACATCTCTGCACAGAAAGAAGCATTTATAGACACAATTTTTCTTTGATCAAAATACTGAATTAATTGTTATGCTTAATGCTGAAAGTATATATTTAAGCTACTTATTACTCTTTCCAGCCCCATATCTTATGTTTTTTTACATGGACATTTCACATTATTAAATTTAAAAAAACCTTGTATGACCTCTACCCCTCAAATCATACACAAAATAGAACTATAAATGAAATACTCATACTTAAAATCCAAGTTTTATCTTGGATAGAATATTAAAAGAGAATTCAAACTAATGACTCTAATTTAAATTTTTGTCCCCTTAATTGTATTTTTTATTAGGATAACTTCTCACTGGACAGCTCAAACTTGTCAACGTTCAAAACTATTCAAATCCGTGGTCAATAATAAGTGAAATGTGATACAGTGGGTGGTAGCAGAAATCTTTTTAAATGTCATCAAACCTTAAAGGTTTTCCTGAGGCAGTTGCTGCCTATTGTATAACATTTTAAATTTTGTTTTTCACAATCTATTTGCCATAGACCTCTCTCTCTCTCTCTCTCTTTCTTATATGGATTGAAACTTGATATGAGATTAGTTATTATTTAGAAATCATATTTAATCACATGCCTTCAAATAATCTAGCTACATCATGTTTGTATGCCCATGTTGAAGTAATTACTCTAGCAGTTGCTTTTTGCTTTAAAAACACTTTTGCTAGTGTATTAGTACGAGTTGTTAAAAAAGTGACTTCCTAGCAAGTTATAATGAGTTAACCCTTTAACTCAGTTGATAAAGCACTTGCCCACTGTTTCACAAATCTCAGGATAAAATATAATAGGGTAGGAGGTGGGAATTTATATATATATATATATTGTATACATAATTTATCACCCTGGTAATTTGAAACTATGGAGACATACAGTGGACTTCACCCCATCATGAGCTTAGCAGAGGTCTTTTTAAAACAGCTGTGAACAATTTTCAAAAACAATTACAGAGATAATTTTATAAATATGATATGCAACATAAATACCATGTACTTATATTAGCTTTAAGAATACAGAAGATATTTTATTGCAAATTCCTTCCCTCAAAGTGGACTAATAACATGATGTCATTAAGCCTGTGAGAGTATCATTGGTAATAAATGTATGTAAAACCTGGCTTTCAGGTTAATGGTTATGAATATTGCATAAACCATAGTAAATAGCTATATCAAGTATCAGTTTTTATTTCATTATAAAGTTAACATTTTCCTTACCTTTTCTGTTCCTAAATAACACATTTCCCAATTGAGTTGGTTATTAAAATTTAAATCAACTGATCTATAGATAGATGCATCCCAAATCAGTTGTCAATGTGTGAAATGAAGTTCTTATCCTCATAACTGGACTTTAACTTTAATGTGGAATATAACATTTTAATGATCAAAATATTATTGTAAAAAATTGCAAAACCACTAGTCATGCAGATAGATATAAAGAGGTACTCTTGAGTTATAGGAATCTTATACTAAAGTTATAACACCTCTCTCTCTTACACTGTAGCATAAGCCTACTACAGGCTGCTAATGCTGTTGAAATTAAAATATTTCAAAATAGTGCAAAAAGCCTATGGTTAATACTATAACTTGCTTTTATTTTCTATAAAAAAAATAACCCTGTCATAGAGAATGGAGAAGATAACTTCCATTTTATTATAAATCTTCTAACTCCAGACAAACTACTAAAATGTAAAGTTATTCGTTCATCCATCGGTTCCAAGACAAATGTTACTTTGTGAGGAAAAACAACTAATCACCTTAACATAATAAAGTTCCTCTAGTCAAAAGTCTAAACAGAATCTACATTATCTAAGTAAAACTTTCCATTAAACGTAATCTAGTTTGCCTAGTTAACAGTTTCTATTGCTTATTATGGCTGATTCAAGCAGTATAACTTTTAAAATGGATTAGTTTCCATTGTAATGATTGCTTACTTTTGTTTCTCCAGCTCTGTAAAACTTCCGAGAAATATCCTCCTCCACAGTACCATACCCATCTCTTAGAAACCTTTTGAAACCATAATTTCCCTGTAGCTTCCTCAAGATTTTGTCTTTTGTGCGAGTATAGATGAGCTCATCATGTGTAGCAAAACATGGAAAACTGATGACTGGAAGTAAAGCTCCATCTGTATTCTAAATAAATATATATATTTTTGTCCACAAGTAGGGTATTACCCAAAGATCTTGAAATTCTAACAGCAACTATACCTAAACAACATTTAAACTTCATGTACCACTTTTGTTATGCCTATATATAATAACTTACACACTTTATAACACTACAATATTAAAAAATATATTAACATTTTTTTTTTTAGTATTTATGGTATGTCTATATCTGATACACTTAATATAACAAGTAATTAGCACAATATTACTGAACCTAAACAACATTTAAACTTAATCTACCACAATTATTATGTCTACTTGTAATAACTGGAATTCAAACTTTTACAAGTCAGCACACAGCACCCACCAAATCTGTATATGAATCCCATGATTCACAACTGTGTAGAATTCATAAAAGTTATTAGTTCCTGTCTTCACACGGTAGGTTTTTCCAAGCACTACTCTCTAAGGTTGACCTTCATTGTATCAGCATACTAATAATTATAATTTTTAATTCAACCAACAACAGTGAAGTACCTCCACTTAATGCTAAGTAGGATACTATTATCTTCTCTACCATCTAGTAACAATGTTTGACACTTCTCATGTCTTTCTTATAATAGTAGTACCCCATTATCATTTGTGTCATTTAGTAATATTGTGTGAAACTTCTCATGTCTGTTTCTTGTGTTGACTTCTCTGGCTTATGAATATTAGACAACAGCTTGAAGGCACTTAAGCAATTATTTTCAAAATAAATGTACCTTTCCATGTTTTTTTCTGTCCTTTTTTACTCAATAAATGTGGTTAAGTGTAATTTGTTTGTCTTTTTGTTTTTTCTTTCATTAAGCTTTTTATCACTCTTCCTATACTTATTTGTTTATTTTGCAAGTTTACTACTTGGGTATCTGCCAATGATGAAAAAGTTTCAAAATTTTAGTGTCAGGGAAAAGGGGGACATAGGCATTAAAGTCAAACCAACCAAACCACATGCAAAACAACTACAGAATTATTTCTCTCCTTCATTCTCTTCTTGAAACTTTTCCTATAATTTCATTTGACAGCAACAGACCCACTGCTTTTAACAAAAATGGTTCCACTTTGACATAAGTCATGGAAAGTAACTACTCCTAGATGCAGTTACTAATGGTAAACATTATGCTTATTGAAAGACACAACATTACATTACTCCAATTTGCGATTACTGATGGTAAAACTTCTGGTTACAGACAAGACACTACCACTAGATGGAGTTACTGATTGTAAGACTCCTGGTTATAGAAAGATACAACAGGACACTACTCCAATTTGCAGTTTCTCAGTGTAAACCTCCTGATTACAGAAAATCAAAACATTACACTACCCTATTAACAGTTATTGATGGTAAACCTCCTGGTTGTAGAAAACTAACATCATGAAAGAGAGAGTTAGATATAAATCAGAGAAATTAATTAAAATCAAGCAAATACCTAAAAGTGGTATAATAATCACAAGAAAAACATCTTACAGATTATGGATATGTTGTTAAGTTATGGTGAACTGATGCTTACCATGGTGCCAACTTTTCTATCAAATATATAAACACAAGTCCAATCTAACACATGCATAATTGTTAAGAGAATTCATCATTGAGGAGGCTAAAACTCTCCCTCTATGGATGGAACAATGTTTTAAGTGTGAGAAGTATGGACCTTTTCTCCATAGCTGCTGGATATTAGGTATGGTAAAAATCTGACGAATGATTACCCCAAAAGTTTATGGTCAAATCACTTGTGCTAATTTTAAGGAAAACCAATCCTTTATTTCCGAAGGTAAATATGTCAATTAGCTAAAAAACTCAATTTGCCCACATTTGACAGCAATTATCACAGTCAAGTGAAGTTTTCCAAACCTTTAAGTTAAAGCCAATTAATAAACCACCTCCAAATGTTACAGGCTGATCCACCTGTAAAAATCCATGTCCAAATTCATTAAGCAATTTTGTTACTTTAGTGCTCAGTAATCCCTAAAAGAAATAATAACTCCAGATCTGTTGTATTCACAATTAAATGAGCTATCAAGTATTTAAATATAAAACTTAACGATCAGTGAAAAACAGAACCATACCCTGTAACTCTAAGTGGAAAAAGTTTAAAACAAAACTACACAACAAGAAGAAATACAACACTAGGAAATGCCTTTAAAAATAATGGATAACCAAGAAATAACATCAAGCTGGCACAAAAGAACAAACAAGAAACCACCAATAAAACCATGCTGCAGCAAGACTCTCCCATTTACATCAAACTTAGCTACAGCATTCATAAGAACTGCAAAAAAAATAAAAATAAAGTCTGCTTCAAATCAACTTGAACCAACAAACAACAATCAAGCACATAATTTACAAAGTACTGTGTACTTGTGGAGAAAAATTCATAGACGAAACAGGCAGGCAGACAGTTAGGCCAACGTCTTAAAGAACATAAAGATTCCATCATGACAGAGTAATGAAAACAAACACATCTATCATTAGTGAACACAACAGGAAAGGAACATATCATCGACTGGGAAAAAATACTGAGTGACTGACATACAGAACTAAAAAACAATGAAGAAAGAGCAACATATCATAAAACATGAAACAAACACCCAATAGAGACAAATGAGTAGAAATAAACAATTTGAGGATTAGACTAATGAAAAAAAAAACAATTAGAAAACAGAATCTCCATCAAATAGAAAAAAAGATCACATGAGAGCCCTTAACTAGGAATGCATCAGAACTTCACAAAGCTGTCCATAATATATCACAACAACCTGAAGAAGACACATGTGTGAGCTGTAAAATGTTATCACAGAATAATATTCACAAGATATTTGATAGTGAAAAACTTATTGACAATGCATTCTTGCCAACCATGTCTCTGAAACAGCAACTAAACCTTCCTATTGATCAAAACCCCAGATCTGTTGTATACACATTTCTATGAACTGTCGAGTCACAATAAAACCCATAACTTCCTGTTTATCTAATTAATGATATTCTCTGACACAAGGATTCTTAGCTATTCAATGATTCAACCAAAACATTTATAATGCAATGTATAATGGAAGATATTCATATCCAGCATAAGTATGACATTACATTGTCTCTCAAATAAAACCTTATGAAGTGGAAGAAAATATTTTAATGTTTCTAGTTTTTCTGTGATTTGGGGTATTTTCCTCCTTCAAGAAGTTAAAAACAGTACTAATAGGGCTAGTAAAAATGGGCTTAATTATATGAACATGTTCTATTAAGTAACATATTTTAACCTTTAGTTTGTGCAGATGATGAACTAGAGGACAGAAGGATAATGAAAGGGACAGATAGGGATGGTAATGAAACACATGAGGAGGTTATTTTGGATAGGAGATTCTTTAGTATGGCAGGATAGTCAGTCTGTGGGGGCAAATAGGGGGAAAAGAATTAATTTATGATATCCAGGGGCAGGGGTGGATGATATAACCAACAGAGTAAATGAAATAATAGAGTTGTAGCAATGATGTAATTTTTGTAGTGCACATATAATGCAGATATAGAGTTTATTACAATTACATTACACTGTGCATAGTGGGTAGTGTTAAAGTGCTAAAATGCATATCAGCCTATATACAAATAACAAAGCAAACATTTGGAATAAAATATTTTTATCCACATTCAAATGCAGCCAACATTCTTTACATAGTTAAAGCACAAGTAACATAACTGATACATATTTATTAACTTATTATCTTCATACATTCATAGTACCAAACATAAAGTACAAACTTTAGTTCCACAAAAAGCACACCAGGCAGCTATTTGCACATATCTTTCCAAAACTTAGTCCATCACAAAGTTGAAAAAAAAGAATTCAATACCACATCCAGCAGTAAACATATACAACTATACATGCTGTTTTACTTAGACTATGATCCCATTTTTTCAAACCACTAAATGAAAAGAAAGACTAATACATGAAACTATACACTAGCAATCAAAATGCAGCCAACAAACCAGTTGTGGTATGTAGCTACTAGCAGGATGTAATATCATATCAAAATTCAAACATTTTAATTCAGAACACTTAGTCATGTAGTAACATGTAATGAAAAGGCAGTTTAAGCTGATTTTCAATGTTTTACTTCACAATGGTTTCAAATATAAGCACATCAGATACAGCTGACAGTTACACTTCAAATCTCTTTTCAAGCTTCCCAATGTTTTCTGCTGTTTGTTTGTTCTTTCAAAACCTTTAGCTTTAAAATCATTTTGTTTTTACATGAAGGTCCACTTTCATTTTTTTCTCAGCTATTTTCTGTAAGTTCATCTAACTTCATTAGTATTACTTCTACACTTGACTCCAGCTTGCCTTCAAGCCAGTCAGCTCCTTTTGAAAACTTTTTTTTTTTTTCAAATCACTTTCACTAGCAAATTTCTTCTTTTCCTCATCCAGATATAGCTGGTCCCTTGTCCTTGTACCTTTATATGTATCTAGCATCTTCTCTGTGATAGGTATATCAATAGTTATATCCTTTTCTTTCAAACCATGATATATCCTTCTGCATGAAGTAAGGCATTCCTTACTCATATTGACAGCCAAGATGTCTTTGTTTGTTGAGAACACCCTTTCTATTGATGACCGATCATGGGACAAGATGAACAGCATTTTGATGACATTCTAGAGTTCCTTGAAGGAATTTTTTATCCCTATGATGTCACAATACAAAATCATCAAGTCCATCTTTTCTATAGTCATAGCTTTTGAAAAATAGTCTTGTAATTTTCTTAGTCACAGTTTAAACTGCTAGAGTACATCATCACACTTGCCTGCTGACAACCATCTGAACTGAAAAAGTTTCTGCAAGATCAATTCAAATTTTACAATTGCTTTCTGTGGGCATTTAGTAATAAACCTTGGGTCCAAACCATTCACGTTCTTACAAAGAATATCTTGGAGGGCTTTTCTCCAGCAATTTCTTGGCCAAATTTTATCAAAAAGTGATGCATTCTTTCTAAAATTCAAATACTTGCAGTTGGCTAACTTGACTGTCTTTCTCTGCTTGGTCAATGGGTTGTTTTGCTGCAAATCCAATTTTGTTTTGAGACACAATATTATCTTTGTTTTGAGCATCTACTTTTGCAAGCTAGGCCACACTCCTAGCATAATCAAGTACTCACTTCTTTATGACTTTTGAAAGAACTATTTGGAGAATACCCTAGAAATGGTGTCATTGGTTTGTCTGTTTGCAACGTTTGTAAGAAGGCCACCAAGAATTTGGCAACTGACACAAAGAAATTCAATTTTGCTGGTATCAGATTATCTTGTGTGTACTCTACAAGGTTCACAATTGATTAGCATGTTGGTTGCTTACTCTTGGCCAATTTCTGAGTTTGTTTCACATATTTCATGACTTCTGGCTGGTCCTTTCAGCTACAGGCACATCCTCTAGTCACCTAGTGCTACAAATTTCAAAGGAAATTGTGCATTCTTCTCACTAGCAGCTGATAACCTTCTCTTCTAGCAAGAGAATCAGAGAAACAATTTTTGACGGACCATATCACCTAGTCAAGCTTCCATCCAGTCTTACTAGCTCCATATATGACATACAGTTCATAGAACCCAACAATGACAAGTACTGGAATGTTAAGGTCATATTCCTCTCAATCCTGCATCAAATAACTTCCTGTTGGTACTTGGCTCATCCACTGGAACTTGAAAAAGGTTTGAAACATTTAGTTTTTAAAGTCATACTTAAACATTCAATGGCTCTGGTTAATTCCAGAGAGCAGTTAAGGGCAGATTTCTTGTTTAACTCTAGCACTTAATTGTACTTCAGTCTTGTGCATGGCTCATACATGCCCTTTCCCCCTTTAAAAATTGTTCCCACATAACATGCACCATGCCCTTAGATCTGAAGCTGGGTCTTTTCCAAACCATGAAAAAAAATTCAGTCATTCAACAGATCTGTACCAAACTTTGTTTACTACTCATTTGGCTAGTATTTTATCAGTTACAAAATCAATAGGTAACTACTTTTCTGGGTATTCCTCACACTGAAAAGAAAATCTAATTGTCAAAAAAGTCAATTCATTAGTAGAACAACACCTTCCTGAAATCTAGATTAAACATAAGCTGGCAAGAGTTTAGTATTTGTATTTCAAAGAAGAAATAATGTAAGTCAATTTTTATGAAGAGTTATGATTTTGGTTATTTTAGTTGATATTGATAATTTAAAACAGATAAAATTTCTATAGTTAATTTGACTATAAGGCAACATATCCATGCAATAAACTTTGAACTTAAAAGAAAGTAGTCCAGGAGACAAGAGGCACAAATCCCTTTCAGTTTCTTCTCAAAGTACATGTTCTTGAATTGTTATATTAAGATCAATCACTGAAGATAGCGTATGTTAAAAGACATTTAAGAACTAAGGCAAAGGTAGAGAATACTGCCTTAAAATAGTATTTTACAGCATATTTCAAAACAATGATCCTGGGATTTCAAATTCCTAAAAGTTTTGCTAAAATCTCAAATTTCCTTGACTTTTTCATGATCTAGAAAAAAAATTACAAATTTCTTGACTTTCTCCTGAACCATTGGAACCCTATGCAAGGGCATTTTTAAACTAGGACTAGACACTGAAGAGGGCCAGAATAATGAAGAAAAAATAAATTGTTGAGAGGGTTATAAGTGTGGGAACAAGATACAAAGTTAATTATAATAGTAGGCTAAACTGTTATTATTGTAATGCTAAAAGTATAAAACATAAAACAGATGACATTAGAGCACTGGTCAGAACAGAGAATTTTGACATAATGAGAAGAACTGAAACCTGGCTAAATGTAGACAATTTTGATGAAAGGAATTTCTTTGAAATAGAGGGTTATAGGCTACTTAATTGGGATAAAGTACTAAAAAGAGGAGGAGGAGTGGCTTTATATGCAAAATGTGAGTTACAGCCTGTTGAAGTTGAAGATATGAAAGCTAATAGCAATGAGGTTGAATCTATTTGGGTTTCTGTTGGTAGTCATACATGTCTGACATACTTAAATGGTGCAGACAATTTCTAAATGTTTTGCACTTAGTTAAAGTTTAAATGCTAAACAATTTAGACTCAACTTTATACACATGTATCCTGCAGCAGGATTGTAAATTTGACTTGATAGTTTAATTACTGGACAGGAACCAAAATTTATAAAATTTCTAAAAGTTCCTTCACAAAAGTTCTAAATGGTCCACTTCAAGAACATGTGCATGTGTTTTTGTTATATATATATTTCAATTCCATTTTATGAATTGCATACGTGAATCTTTGAAAGGAAGACAACTACAAATATGTATGTGCATATATGTGAAACATTGAACAAAACTCTTTAATTGAAAACAATGTATTTTGATTATATCACTCTTGGAATGTACATAATCTTTATATTATTCCAGATAACTATAAAAATATCTCGACTTGAGTTTAATATTTTAGTACTGACCAAAAGATATGAGATTTTATTATTTGCCACACATCATTCATATGGTTCAGGAACCTTCTTTTCATTTCAGATATCACTAGGATTTCCAATAATGTTTTAAAATAGGCCAGGGATCCTCAGAAAGCTAAAGGCTCCATTATAGGATATTGAATAAAGAAGATATTTTCATAAGATGAAAAACAATTATGCTATTAAGAAAAAGTATAGAAATGCATGTTTGATGACAAGGTAAGATAGGAAAAATGCTAAAAAATCCAATTGGACCTGTTAGGCTGATTAGTTTTTTCTTCTTTTTCCAATTCTAGTCAGAACATGGGCTTCCTAATTGGTTAGAGCTAACTAAGTGTCACAAATTTTGGACCTGGCTACTGGCCTTATGAACTTTTGTGCCAAGCTAATATAAGTCTAAACTGCAGAATTACTTAACTACTATAATATTTATAAGCCATTTAACAGATGACTCGCGCATCAGTGCAACAGTAAATAGGTATTAAAAATGGAATTAGTTACAATTTCACTCACTTGCATTCAATTAATTATATATAAAATCCAAAATATATTTTAATCTTAAAACTAAAAGTATATGGAAGGTAGTAATATATATAAATGTAGCAAAATAAATTAATTGATAAAACTTTTAACTACATGTATAATGCTATTTTTTCACACTTTTCTTAAATTGCTTGCAAAATATAAAATTATATATGAAATTGCACTCCATTCATGGAATTGTGTGCCAAATATACAATTTTGCAGTAAAATGCACAAATTCATAATTGCAAAATTCATAGAAGACTGCACTTCATGTTACAAAGTGTAAAATTGCTTTAATAAAAAAAAAGTTACAACAAGTTAATATTCATAACTCTTTATTGGCTCAAAAACTCTTTTGATCACTGAATAACTTGCTCATTTAACCATGTCTGTCTGAAATTAAAGTGTTGGAAAAAAATTATTGCATCACCCAATTTGTTTCACACTTTTCTTGGCTCCTGTAATTTTTTATTAGATTGTGCATTGTTGAAGTGTCAGAACTAGAGTAAAACAGTTATGGACATTATGTGGTGTAAAAGCTGACTTGTATTTCAGTCTTCCAAATACATGTATGCATCTTCGTTAATAATACAACTGTGACAAACATATTACAGCAGATGATCAACAAATACTTGGCAAATACGAAAATGTTCTCCGAGTAAGAAAACACAGATTTAAAAATAATGCTACTAAGTTAATTGACAGAAACTGGTCACAGAGTGGGTCTCTTGTTTTAATATTTGGTTGTGCCATCTCTGGCTTTGATGACTGCTTAACATTGCTGTGGCATAGAGTGCACAGGAGACTGAATGTAGGCTAGGGTGTGTTCATGATGCCACATGTATCTGCCATTTGGAACGTCAATTCACCCAATGTTTTGAAACAACAGTACTGATAAGGCTGAATGAATACACCCTGAATTTTACAAAACATGCCAAAATGGCTTATATGGATGATTCTGATCCATATATTATTCTACAAATAAGTTGGATGACTAATCACGCTGGTGACTTGTCTGATCATGATATGAAATCAAAAATTGATCAGCTTGACATTAATCTGTATCTTGTTGGTTCATTCAGTAGCTTAAATCACAAAAGTATGACATGGTATAAAACTTCTCATTAACACGGTGAATGTTAAACATGCGATTAAAAGAGATTGTGCCTTGTGTCTTTGTAACTGCTAGGGTAAAAATGTTTTTTGTAGCTTCTACTTTTCTTTATCTCTCATATTCACTACTATGAGCATAAAACTTGTTGTCATTAGTATTGAGTTATTACTAATATTTACTCATTGTCATATTACCCCTAAGCCTCTTGGGTCTATGGCACAATGATGTTTGACTGACCCTGGCCTAATCTAACAACAGTACCTAAATAATTTTAATTATATGTATTGCTTATTAAAGCCTGTAGACATGATATGAGGTCCTTATCAAATATCAACAGTTTCAATACTTAGTAAATAGTATGATACTCATACAAATATTTAATGACAAAATTTCAATTTAAACTCTTTATAATATATTTATTACTCAGGCAAGGAATAATTTTTATAGTCTCCAATCTTATTTGGTTTCAGAGCATAAACTAGAAAACAAGACTTCTTCTGTTACATAAAATATCTTTGATGTTAGTTAATAATTACCGATTTACATCTTAAAACTTTATCATTGCACTGAGAATTTCACATCACATTTTATCACAGTGTTTTGCAAATTTTTTATCCTTGCAGTGCCTCAGGATAGACAATATTGGTTGTTTTCCCATCTGGTACCAAAATGAAAAGGTTCATGCTATCACCAACCCTGGAGCAACCAACATAAAGTTGGCCATAAGAGAAAAGCATGGGCTTTGCAGGTTGAAACTAACAACCTTGAGTAATTACCCCTGCACCTTGTTGATGCTCATGGCAAAGCTGAATCAAACTGGGAACTTGAGCCACTTGAATTGAAATGGCAAGTCAGATGTCATATTTTTGATCATTTTGTTCTTTTACAATGTTACTTGGCAGAAAATCTTCACATACTATTCATTCAGTAAGTGAGAATTAGAATAAAATATGTTACTTTTCTATAGACCTTCAGGAAGCAGAATTATGGGGCTTAACCCGATGACTACCGGCTACTAGTTTTTTTAGTAGGCAATGCAAGTGTGAGGGCAAAATCATTTGTGAATTGAAAAAATGATAGAGAG
>NW_013667517.1:61491-62236 GCF_000517525.1 Limulus polyphemus
AAAACTGCGTCTAGGCGTGTTAAACCTCAGTTGTAAAACTTTTAGCCAATCCTAGTCTGTATCTCCCATTTGACAAATCATAGGATGATAAGAAAAGCACGTGATGAAACGTTGTTCTCTGGATTTTACAATATGAATGTGGGTGGTGCTTATTATAGTAACTGCCATTTTATGTAGAGGCTGTATTTAGTACTGGCCAATAGGGCTTTTCTGTAAGGCTTTTCTTTATAAAACTTCGTCTGGGCGTGTTAAACCTCAGATGTAAAACTATTAGCCAATCCTCGTCGAAAGCGTCAAATTCAGTACCAATTATTTCAATTGCTGTATCTCCCATTTGACAAATCATAGGACGATAAGGAAAGTACGTGATGAAACGTTGTTCTCTGGATTTTACAATATGAATGTGGGTGGTGCTTATTATAGTAACTGCCATTTTATGTAGAGGTTGTATTTAGTACTGGCCAATAGGGCTTTTCTATAAGTGTTAGAAAAGTTGCTTCTGGAAAAAACTGCATAGGATATACGTGACTTTTATTTTTCTTATATAGTAGCTTAAGTCATGCTGCATGGTATATCTGTTTATATTAATCATTATATTGAAA
The DNA here is from genome assembly GCF_000517525.1 of Limulus polyphemus. Taxonomy (NCBI): domain Eukaryota; kingdom Metazoa; phylum Arthropoda; class Merostomata; order Xiphosura; family Limulidae; genus Limulus; species Limulus polyphemus. Next base: position 62,094 of record NW_013667517.1, read on the forward strand.
AATTAACTCAAAATAGATATATTTGTTAGGAAAGAAGTTGATCCACGATTGTTAGGGTTAAGAGTTACCGAGTGGCGAGTGCAAAGTCTTTACATGAATTAGACTTAGGACTGAAAGAGTTTGTGATTTTTTATATTCTTTTG
>NW_013667517.1:62829-69950 GCF_000517525.1 Limulus polyphemus
ATAACGTTCAAATGCGCACGTGCTAATGCGCTCGGTTGAACAAGAGTGACCACCAAAAGGGGTGAGATAGTTTACGGACAACGCAAGTTCATGCTGCTGACCCCACGGTTTATTCGGCACAATAAACACAAAAGTACGACTGCAATGAAACATAAACATAAATTTGAAATAAAAATATATTTATGAAACAAAATTAAAATGTTTTATGTACATATATAAACATGAAATCCTAGTTAAAAATAAAAATACTCATTTATTGTTTAGGTTTATTTATAAATATTATTTACGGGTCTGTATATTACTTGAAACCATAAGAAGTATACGTGATTATTACAAAAATTAAAAATAGATAAAGTTTGCATTTTATGGAGGATACAATTTTTTTTGGGATTTCAAAATAATGTACTAAAACATTAAAAGTAATAAGTTCAAATCTGTAGCAAATATAAATATTGTAATCATTTCTTATAAATACCATTTCCTAATGTAATTTTCCAAGATATTAAAGATCATAATGCATAAAAACTAAATTTATTAAAAGTAATAGGTTTTATGTTTCTTAAACTACCCACATTTGTCAAAGTATTTATGAAGTTTCGAAAATATTCGTCCACTAGTTTTATTGTTGGAATGAAATATAGCAAGACTTGCATTGCCTACTAAGAAAGTTAGTAGCCAGTAGTCATCGGGTTAAGGGCAAAAAATTTAAAAAATAATACCCAGGTGCAAAGTTTTAATCTATCAAATGACGTATTATATTATGTTCATGGGTACCTGCAGGAAGGGGAAAGAGGTGGCAGTTGCCCCCTCCCTACATTTCATAAAAAATTGCATGTATTATGATGTAACCTTAACATCATAGTTAAACTAAATATTTTTAGTAACTGTTATTAAAACTGTAAATTTATGTTTAAGTTTAAGCACACATAACACATTATTTTAGAATCTTGACCTACACTATAAAAGCTGATCCCCTACATACATGGATTAGCTGGGAGTCTGTAAAAGATATACCAAGTTCTGAACCCTGTCTGTTGGTGCAGCCAAACGCATAATAGAGAAAAGACATTTTCAAGTGTTTTCATGGTCTTGGATATATGCATGCTGATGTCCAATAAAGTAGACACTAGGAGAAAACAGCAGCACATAATGCCATGATGTCATTCTTGAAAGGTCTATTAGTGCTCAGTCCATTCATATGGTTAATTAACGTGACTCCAACATGGCAGACAAGTCAAGGATTTTCTTGCAGATGTTGCAACAAGTTTTATGAAGTTCATATCACTAAAAATACATTTAACGATTTCATGCTCAACTGGTTTATAATATAAACAAAACACATAAATAAATGTGTAAGTTTACAGCTTTCAACAGTTCAGAAATACATATATACAGAACAGATGTACTGGTGGGAATGTAGTCTACTTATCACATGTGTATCAAAATTAAACAGTGGCCACTACTCATTAAATGACAAAGATGAAAATAAAAACATAAATGGCCACACCAATAAGAACAACTACAAGTAATAAAAATATATCAGTTTCTCCATGAATCATGTAATCCATGCTTGAAATTTAAAACATATAATGTTTAATTTCAAGCACTGTAAACATCTTGAAAATTACATCTTAAAGCTCAAGAACTTTCAAGATTTACAAGCACCTACACAAAACCCTGAGCATTCAATCTTTGTGTCCTTGATATGATGACCCCAAGATAAAGTGTCTATTTTTGTGACCTAGTTATGATGACTCCACAATATATTTTCCATCTTTGTAGCATCGGTGTGCTGAACCAACAATAACTTTTCCATCTCAGCAGCCTAGATAATATGATGGTCCAAGAATAAGTTTTCAGTCTTTGTGACCTATATGTAATGATCTCCAAAATCAACTATGAACTTTAATTATTTTGAAGTTATGACTTTGATGGTACGATATGCATTGGTTACACTGGTTTGATGACCCCCACAACCAATTACCAATCTTTTTAACTATGTGATAAATCCATAATCAGCTATGAAATATTGGTTAAATAGGACCTCACAATGAGCTATAAACATTGAGAACCATGATAAGATGACTCCATAATTAGCTTTGAATCTTGGCATCTTGATCACACACACACATATATAATTTTATTTTTTGCTCTTGCTCCTGTAATATCTATGGTCATGTTTACTACTGGTGGCCTTCATTCAAAGTCCCCCAAAGGACAAAAGTACACTCTTATTAACTGGTTATTTACAAATTCAATGACAATAAACATTTTTGAAAAATCTATTAACATCAAATAACAACTTTATACTCACTGGTGTACAAGCTATGTTGGTTACAGATAACTACAAGCACTATTGCACATGACTAATGTGGATTATGATCACAGATGAACATCTAGATTTTCATAAATGGGTTAGCTTTATTTCTGAAAACAGAGTCATTTATTCATGTGTATCAAAACAATATAACTCACCTTCGAACTTGATTCTCTGGGAAGAAGAGTTTCAAAGATGCTTCTATTTCGACTGTGAGCATCTATATCAACATATATGACAGACCATGAAGCACCCTTGTCTCCAAACAGATTACAACCATTGATAGCTTCCAGAGCTGACTTAGCTGTGCCTATGGAACTGAAAATCCAAATACTTTATTATACTTCACTCTTTAAAAGCATACACTTTGTAAGAAGTGTTGGGCAATTCAATAAAAACACACTGGAACAAAGCTTCTCTTGTTGCTCAATGAAAATATCAAAAATAGAAAGATCCATACAGAATTTAGTTCCCTGCATATCAGAGCTAATTTTAACTCTTATCAAGCAATTTCCATGACTTACACATCAAATGTCCACCCAGAAAAATCAGGAAAGGTTTTATTTTCCAAAAACACTGGGAATATTTCAGAAAAGTTTTTTTTTCAGAGGTAATATACATGTAATAACTTTCTTTAAATTTAAGTGCATAAAATGTATAAACGTCAGATCTACAAATTGAAAAAAAAATATAATAGAAATAAAATAAAATTAGTTTGAACAATTTTCATCTATTAACATACTTCAATTTAACTATTACTTACACTGCTGAATGCTCTACTGATAAATAACAATATTTCTGTTTCAACCAAGATGGTACTTTTATGACAGGAAGCCATTTGTCAATTAAATAATATTGAAATATGTTACTTGTCTTGCTGGTTGTCCTAATCATAAACAACAGCATTTCTGTTCAAACCATGATGGTTTTTAGGATAAGATGCTATATGAAAAGTAAACTAATACTGAAAGTTGTTATTTGTATTTCTGGTTACCCTATGGAAAAACAACTTTTCTATTGTAAACAATAGTATTTATATTCCAATCAAAATAGCTTTTAGGTCATCTTCAAGAAGCCATTTCTCAAGCAAACTAATATTGAAAGATGTTAGTTGTATTGGTGGTTGCCATATTTATAAACAACAGTATTACTGTTCCAACCATGGTGACTTTTAGGATATGAAACTATTTATCAATTAAACTGATATAGAAAGATGTTACTTGTAGTGTTGTTTGCCCAAATAATAAACAACAGTATTTCTGTTCCCGACTTTCAGGAAAAGAAGCCATTTGTCAAATAAACTAATAAAGAAACCTGTTATTTGTATTGGTGATTCCCCAAATGATAAACATTTCATAACAAGAGGGTCTTTAGGTACCTTCAAGAAGCCATTTGTCAAATAAACTAATATTGAAAGCTGTTACTTGTATTATTGGTTGCCCCAATGATAAACAACAGGGTAACCAACAATACAGATAACAGCTTTTTATATTAGTTCACCTGTTAAATAGCTTCTTGTTCTAATAGCCATGGTTAGAACAGAAATACTGATTTTTGTTCCAATCAAGATGGATTTAATAACATAATTCATTTGTCAAGTAAACTAATATCAGGTTTCATACAGTTTTTCACATACAAATTTCAAGAAACACTTTAAGAATTTAAGGCCCTATTAAAACTATTATACTCCTTAACAAAATCCAAATTAAGCTCAACATTCATATAAAGATTTATTTAGTTATTTCAAATTAGATATTACACTAAACTATTCCATCACTTTACACTGACTCTTTTAGTTTCTTCAATATTTCATCAAGCTCCACCACCACAGATTTAAAATTTTCCTGCATTTGCTTGGTAGTTCTTCTCACACTGTTAGATTTTGAAATGAAACTGCCTTCTAGTTGCTTCAGCTTTTTTGCACTTTTCTCAGCTGATTTTAAGAGGACTTGGACATCTTCCATTCATTTCTTTTTTTGCCTTGATGTTTGCAATCTCCTGTATCAAAGACTTTTCTGGAGATTTTCTTCTGAGCCCTTTTTCTCTGTGAAACTCCTCCAGGTATGTCTGGTACTTCTGTCTAGCACGTGCTGCTGAAAGTAGTAGTTTTCTGGAGTAACTGATATTAAGCACACCTCCCACACTATGGACATGATCGTTAATGATACATTGTACTACTACTACTACTGCTCTACTATTGCTTGTACATGTGACAAGATAAGTACAACTTCAGAGTCTGCCAGAGATATCTGAACACAGCTTTGTTAACCAACCGGTCGTGGAAATATGTGTCCAATCTATTAATCCTGAATCTCAAGCTACTAAAGGAAGATGAATCTCCAAATAGCAAAACTTCAAAAAATTCCTAAATTCCTTCATATTTTCATCACAGCTGCTTCATGGGTTACAACCTGCCTAAAACAATAGCCACGGAACACAAGTCAGCTTTCTGTTGAATATTTTTTTTATTCATCATGAGGACCCTAGGATCAAGGAAGCTTAAGTTTCTTACCACAGCATATTGCAATGTGAATTTCTCTAGCAAACTGCTAAGTTAGAGACCATTTCCAGCAGAAACGATTTGCAGTTCCACTTCAATTTCAAATGCTGTTTGTATGATATTGGTTACTTTTCTTTGAGTTCCATCAGGCTTCTTCCTGTTACAAAGCCAACCTTCAGTTTGAACACATCCATATGGCTTGATGCATTTTGGATGTAAATTTGTAGAATTTTAAATAGAAATAGGACATTTTTTACTACTTCAGGTTCTTTGAACTTTTTCATCAATCAATCCCTTGATCAAAGATGTCATGTTACTGGAAAGAAATGGCAGTATTGGTTTGTCAGTGCAACTTCTGTAGCAATCACCAAGAAAAGTTTAGCTACATTAAAAAAAAACAATCTTTAATAACTGTCTGAGCACGCATAAATGATTCGTTCTTTCACTCTTAATTTGTTCAGATTTTGCTGCACTGACATACTGTTCAACATAAGTTCTTGTGCTACTAGCCCTGATAAGGCTGCAATGGCAAAATGTTGGTTGAAATAAAAGGTTTTTTATTTAATTTAGAAAGCAAATGTAATTTTAACCAACTGTATTGCCAAAATGTTCAACAAATGGTAAAATCTGAAGGATTTGTTTCAGTAGCCTAAACATTTGCAAGCTCTGTCTACAGAAATCCAGGGGAAAAGATGTGAAACCTGTCACAGTTATGAAGTCTTCACAGTGAGCTGGTGAATCTTTAAAGAACCACCACAGACTTAAAAAAGCATGATCAACTTCCCAATCTGTTGCTAAACATCTAGCTCTGAATGAATTGTGCAGAACATGTAAGCCACAGCTGCTCATAGTAAGCAAGTTCTTACTTGTTTGCTATTCAGCATTTTCTTTCAACGTTGAGTAAAGCTTCCAGTTAATGTTAAGTCCATCCATGTGAAGTTGCACAAGATTATTGAAACCAAAGTGTCCATACACTGTTTCAATTTCTCAAAATCTACTCAGATATGATGACTCATGAAGTAGGATGTCACATGTCTTGATTGGACACAATTCTCATTTCAGAATCTGATGGGCACACCTAGCTGACTACTTTGCATCTCACTGTTCAAACTCTCATCAAACATATGACTGTTGCTTGGCTTTGTTTTTAACAGAGACAAGAAGTGAGGTGCTATCCCAAATGTTGCTAGGTATGCCATTTTCCTTTCTCCACAAGTGAACTATTTAACTACAGCACTATCACTAAACATAAATTTAAAATTGTTGCTGATCCCTTTATATGACTTGTATGAATAGTAAATAGTGACAACTTTGGTTGCCCAGCCAATTTATGTAGTCAAAGCTGAATAAAACTAACATAATGCTTGATGATGATGTTGATGTAAGTTAAGGTGTAAGAGCTAAACTGTCAGAAGACATGGAAGTTACATTTGATGTGGTACTGAGAGTTTATGGTGACAGTAATAAGAAATCACAGATTTTTGGCCTTGCTTTTAGGTGCTGTTTCATGTTGTCCCGATAATTTTCCCTTAAAAAAGAAATGAATTAAACTTATTTATTTTATTTTTTATTGTAATAATAATACTAACAGTATGTGTGTGCATACACTATTTGGTTAGGACTTAAAATTGTTCTAGCCTACACTACCTACGTACTGAATCTAAGTTATACTTTCTTACTAGTTTATCTGTTCAAAGAGATATGAACATATTTTTTAAAGATTCTGACACAAATAGTTAGAGAGACCTTTGAAAACACCTAGGGCAAATCAGAAATGTTTATGTTTTATTTTTAATGTAACAACATCTATAAATAAACATTAACTTTATTTACAGAGAATAAGGCTGATACAACCAACAAAATTGAAGCATAAGAACTCCAATTTTGTAATCCAAAACAGACAATTTTAAAGTGAATTTTTTTCCCTGGGTGTAGATTTTGACCAGTGCATCAGATTGTAAAGAAATATCATGGGCCAGATGACCCTTCAGTTTAATAAATGAGAGGTGATTTTTTAAACCCATAGGTTACCATCAGGATCATAAAGTTAGTTATGTTAACTCTTCCAGCACAGGCTCAGTCCCTGGGACAGACCTCGTAACCAATTTGTGTTTGTTATAGTTTTCATGCTATAACTTGTAAATTAGTAAGTGAATGTTAACAAAATTCGGCAGATTATCAGTAAACATTATAATGCTTTCATACGCAAGATATAAATTTTTTTTATTAAGTCTTAAGGTTTGTAAAGCAATGTTTTCTCGCGTCTTTTTTCTTTTTGCATGTTGCCTATCAATCATGTAAAGC
>NW_013667517.1:70876-80339 GCF_000517525.1 Limulus polyphemus
TATTTTTAAATATTTCTCTTTGAATTAACAAAATGAGTAATTTATAGTTCTAAAGAATCATAATCTACAGTTTGATACCAAAGTTATTGACATAAATTCATGAAATAGTAGTTCAATAAAATTTTGAATGCGAGTCAACAAATGAGATGACATGGTTTTTCACCTGTGACCCATCTCAAAAAGTTTAAATAGTAAAAAAAATTTCAGTCTGTTCATTTACTCACCTATTAATATACAATTTCTAGCATTTTCATTTCATATATATAAATAGTATCCATGACATACACAGTAACACATCATTGTTTTTACATCATCATTAAATATATGTTTAATAATCATATAAATCATAAATAATGGATGGTAAGATAATGCACAAACTTAAAGGTAAAAAAAGCCTCACTGCATCTGTGAGCATATTAAGTTAATACAACAGAGAAGTGTAATGTCACTTACACAGAAATGGTCTTGACGACCAGGAACTTGGTCCTACACAAACCAACAAGTGAACGAGTAAAAGCTGTCCAAAATAACTCACTGGCAGAAGCACAGTAAAGTTCATGTACTTGTATAGTAACAAGAATCATCATTGTAGCAATTTGTATACATTTTCATTTCATGTATGTTATCTCTCTTGTAAATAATTTAAACCACTTGAAGCTCTGTACTATCAATCATGGTTTGTGTTTAGTGGAATGCTCGTGAAAAAGCTGTAAAGTGAAACACTAAGTGACCAATTAAAGAAAAACAAATTTGGTGTTAAAAGGCCATTTATTACTCGTGTTGCTAATCATAAATGCAAACCACAAAACATCTTATTTAATAAATTAATACACTTATTTCTACGTTTCATTCTAGATGATGCTAATCATAAATGCAAACCATAAAACATCTTATTTAATAAATTAATACACTTATTTCTACGTTTCATTCTAGATGTTGCTAATAATAAATGCAAACTGCAAAACATTTTATTTAATAAATTATTACACTTATTTCTACGTTTCATTATAGATGTTGCTAATCATAAATACAAACCATAAAACATCTTATTTAATAAATTAATATACTTATTTCTACGTTTCATTCTAGATGTTGCTAATCATAAATGCAAACTGTAAAACATCTTATTTAATAAATTAATACACTTATTTCTAGGTTTCATTCTAGATAGTCAAATATGATTAAACTAGTAAATAAAGCTGCAAATAATTTACCCCATAGTACAGTATTTCTCAAGTAAGATAAAAAAAGATAATTTGCACTGGGTTACTGACAAAGGCCCAGACCAAACTGAAACTGACCCACTAATAGCAAATTACAAAAATGGTTGATGGTGGTTTTCTTTTCAGGTAGATAAGATTCTGTCAAACAAAAATTCTGTTGCATTCTCAAGTACAGGTTTGTAAAATGTTATTAGCAACTGGGTCAAAGTTTCGGTTTGGTCTGGGCCAAAGGCTCTGACACAAATCTTACAAAAGGACAGCTTGTCTGAAAACTAGACCAAAGCATTTTATTCACTGTTAATATTGTTATTTGAACTTACCGTTACCATGACTTGACAATGCAGCTTCACTACTTTAGTAGATAAGTCAATTGTTTCTTTCACAAGACAAGAAGCTTTGCTTGGGTTATTCACCTTTTTTTAACCAAAATTTGTACTTTTCTATTTCCAGCCAGTCATTAAGTACACATTTCCCTGGCATTTTGCCAATCAGAGAGTTTTAGCGGAAAATACAAAATGAAATAGTAGCAAAAAATAACTCTTAACAACTTTACTTCTGCTCCTCATCATCTGGTTTGCACTGCTTCTCTCTAAACCTGACAGATGTCAGGCACATACACTGCATATTGAGTAACAGACCTTGCATCTTATAGCACTGCCTATACATGAAAAAAGTGGTACTGTGCACCGAGGACTGTATAATGTTGAGCTTTTAATAAATTCCATTCATATTTTTTCTGAAAGGGGTCAAAGTTAAGGTAAAACAAAGTAGAACAAAATTCAAGTACTTTCAAGAACCTTTCAAGTAATTTTAAAGCCTTGGATTTACTACTTTAAACTTATCAGACTTTCAGGGTTTATAAGGGCTTGTGCAAATCCTGTAATATTAAATGCTATTACTTGTATTGCTGGTTGCCCTAATGATAAAAAACAGTATTATTGTATCAACCAAGATAGCAATAAGGTCATCTTAAAGAAGCCATTTGTCAAGTAAACTAATATTAAAAGATGTTGCTTGTATTGCTTGTTGCCATATTTATAAACAACAGTATTACTGTTCCAACCATGGTGACTTTTAGGACAAGAAGCCTTTTGTGAATTAAACTAATACTGAAAGCTATTCCTTATATTACTAGTTGCCCTAATAATATACAACAGTATTTTTGTTCCAAGCAAGATGTCTTTTAGGGAAAAATACACAATAAGAAAGAGAAAATATATTAAATATTTTATTTTTATCAAACAGAAAAACTCTGTGAAGTATGAGGAGAAATCCACTTTCTTTAGATGTTATAAAATTTCCTAACCCTCCAGGTGGTACCCTAGAGAAGGACACATATGTGACCCTGGTAATGAGGGTGTTAAAGCTAACGCTCAAGGAATAAAATCCATATATACATCGTATTAAGATAAGTTATATGTATCATATGTTTCAGAACTACTGATCTCCTAGTTTACAAAGTAGAGAATGAAAATTATGTTCATACCCTCTATTCTTTACTTGCCTCATAAGCAGTAAGTGAAGCATTTCCTATACAGAAATGTGAAAGCTAAAAATTAAAAATAACCTGAATCTTTTGAAATGCCTAAAACAGACTATGATAAATATCTTCTTAATCATAATATAACTTAGGAAGTTCATGAGATTATTACAGCATTATCTAGTTAGGTAAATATATGCTGATAATCAAACTCAATAAATGCATCATCCAATGAATTACTTTAGTTAACTTCAATGGTGAATGTCCAACAAATTGAGAAAAAATTACAAAATGAAGGGTTTCTTATTAATAAAAAGAAAATGTGAATAAAATTCAAATCTCAAAACTCACAATGACTTTCTTTCCCACAAAATTGTATTTGTAGTAGATATGAACAGGTACTTTTTTCTTTATGTGTGCTTTGAAACTACTCTCAAAATTGTTAATATTTTTACAAAGAAAATCATACATAAAATATTTTTTGACTGAAATAAGTTTCACCATTAATTAGCATAAGAAAAATACTTACCTAGCATGAATTTCTGGTGTTCCATTGTTATATTTGCTTCCTCGTTCCCACATGCCATAGTCTGGGGTGCGATATGCCCTTTCCACATAATAAACTAAATTTTGAACAAAATTCACTTCATCCATTGTGTAGATTATCTGAAGAAAATACAATAAATTATACAAGAATTTACTTGAACTTTAATGAAACCACACATTACCAATAATTTGAAAATGTTGTTAAATAGAGCTGACCAATACATGTGTCCAAAAAATAAAAACAAATGAGCTACACAGTATCAATTAATTATTTTAGGTGAGTGGCTTCCATCAACTTTAAATTTTAATGCAATTTCATTAAAAATGTTATTTTGAACTTACACAAAATGTTTTGTGTATGTCTACTATATAAAAAGTAATGTAAACTCAAAAACAATTTGGCTTTATCATTTAATATATGACATTTTAACATAAGAAAGAAATTACAAAAATTAAAGTGAAAAAAAAGGTCTAATCTTTGATCAAACTAGTTTTTCTTTATGGGAAAAACACTGAATCTTTTTTTTCTCGGGTGTTGGTTGCTTTTACTCACAAGTTAGCCTTTTATAATTAGAATTTATGTAATTGTTTTTTGCTTTTAAAAATGTTTTTAACATTTGTGATGAGATAGTATGTTCTAATGAACAAACAAAAATAGAAACTTAAGACAATTATGTTATTCATACTAAATAACATTAAAAGAAATTACATCTCCACTCTTTTAGTATCTAAAACAACACATATTTGTCTAAAACATATTTATCATTTAATAAAATAAAATTTATTGAAATAAGTATATTTACATAGAAGAAGTTTCATAACTGTAAGGATTAAGATAACACTGTATAGCTAAATACCCAATCTCTGGTAATCAAGCACAAATCTCTTTACCATAACACAAAAAATTAGTCATAAATTCAAGGATCAAGACAACCGTGTAACCTAAATATCCAACAACTGGTTAAAAAAATTATCCTAACACAGAAAATTAAATCATAAATTCAAAACTTTTCAATGACTATTCTATTACATGTTATTTGTTTTATATTAAGAAGCATGAAATATACCACACAAGTGTAGAATATGAAATGATGCTTAAGTTATAAACATGTACATAGTTATCATACTTCTTAAGTAATTTCTATCTTAAGTCAACCACTCTTTGTACTTATCAACCTCTAGCCATGAAATCTAAAAGTATTACTTCCATATTATTTCTAAAAAGAAAGAGAAAGGGATATCTTGAGTACTTCACTTTCACTGTTCACTAACAAACACAGTAAGATCCCATGCTCTTCATACTCGATGTTCACTGACAACTAGACAGGCGAGTTTATCAACATAATCGATTATCTATGGGCAGCAACTAAATCGATTAGTGTCTTATCAACCAATCAATTAATCAAAATTACAATTAAGTGAACTCTCAAAAAAAATGATAAATTAAACAAAATTAGAGTTTCTGATTATTTATAGCGACCCCATATAGATACGGGAAAAGCTATAGAAGAAGAAGAAGAGTTTCTGATTATTTACTGTTTTTGATTATTCCAGTTATCCAAGAAATCAAAATATTGCCCTTATGTGTATTGTTAAGCATAAAGCTAAATATAATTTGAAGGTGTTAGTTTCAATTCCCATAGCCATTAAACTTGTTCAGCCTGTCTTTGTTATTGTAATGTTACTAAGGCTATCTATCTGCTAATGTCAATAATTCTAAACTGCTGACTAGAGAGAAGACAACTGGTTGGCAGCACCCACTACCAACTCTCTGACTAATTAAGTATCGAATAAATTGTAAATTTACTGTTTTTTTATATTTTGTTATGTTTATAATTTATAATTACATAACTGTATCCTTTAATGTTGTACGCCGCAGATCTAGGGTACCAAACCCTCCTCTCTGCAAATTTTTTCTAAACTTAATAATTATTATTTAATGTTGCATAAACAGGCCCAGATCTAAAGAAAGGGAGTCCAGACCTCCCTCCGTTTCTTTTGGGAATTAATATAATGACCGTATTCTTTAAATGTTGCTAAAAAACAGGCATGAATATAGGAGAAGGGGCCAAACCCAATATGGACCCCCCTTTTTTTTAGAAATTAATAAAAACAGCCAGAAGTCCTTACACTACTGTAAACTATCAAACAGAAACATCAAATGTCAGTGTTTTTATTTGAATGGTCTATTAATTACCACAAAAGGTTTTTGGAGGTTTTATGAAATCCACACAGCTAAAACAATCCAGTTAAGGCAAATAACTGATGATTTCTAAAGTAATACAACAGCATGAATGTCAATTAAATAATAACAAGATAAATTTTCATGCCTTGCTTTTTCCAGACTCTCTAAAAATGTGCCTAGACCTTAGAGATTTGTTTTCATCAAAGTTATTATTATTTAGGACATCTGCAGCTCTTACAACATGACTTATTGCAGAACTGACTTTTATCATTTAGAAGTTAGAATTACCAAGGAACAATGCCAGCCTGAACAATCCTCTCCAGCTGGCAATGCAACTGAGCTGCGAGGGACATCAAAATATGGCGAATTTGATGAGATGAGACCAGAAGAAGTCTCTGTCCCTCCAATGAAATCCCAGAGTAAGCAATATACATCAACTGATGAACCCAACCTTTCAAAATGACAGGGGAAATGTCATGTGACACCTAAAGATCTCAATGGATGAACAAACAGTGACATGAACCCAAAAATCCTTCAGTGCCTACAACAGAACGTGAAAGAGTCCGAACCAGGCTTAAAAGATGATCCAGATCCGAGCATTCATAAAATGGGAAATAAAAGAAAGATGAATAGGAGAGAAAGCTTTATCCCCTTCTCTAGCTGTTGAAGTTTTGGGAAGAAAGTACCTAATGGGATACAACAGAACATAAGTGGAATGGAAAAAGAGTCCTGTGAACATGAACCTCAAATGAAGACCCATCCCATCCTGGCTGAGAGCATATATGATTAATGCCAGAAGGATGGGAGCTGGGCATTCCAGTGAGTGGCAAAAGCATTCTGAGACGAGAGCAGATCAAATGAAAAACTTGTGGATGAAGCATCCATTCTATGGAAAGCACTCCATTGGGACGAGATAACTTATTGGTCACTAAATTCATAACCTGGAACACGACAAGCAACGAGAACAATCTGATGACTGTGGACCCAAAAGAGAAGATCCAATGTCTGAAAACAAAGAGACTTGGAGGGAGTGCCCCCTTGCATGAAAATCTAGGAAACCACCGTGTAATTGTCTGAGTGAAGCATTATCACCTTCCCTCACAACAAATTGAGAGCCTGAGACATAGCTGTTCAAACTGCTAGAAGCACTAAAAAGAGTGATGTGGAGAGAAGATTCCTCTTTTGTCCAGAGGCCCTTGAATTCCATCTCCCCTACACAAGCTCCCCATCCCTGGAGAGAAGCATTCATAAAAAGATGTATCTCAGGATGTGGGGGTGGGAGAGGGACTCTTACTATCATGTTATCCCTGTACAACCACCAGCCAAGATAGAGTAGGCTGGAAGCTGGTAGGGTCACCAGACAATCCAGCAAATACTTGCAAATGTTCCAATGGTCCTGTAATGACCACTGAAGGAATGAGTGATTCAAAGGATGCCCACATCCCAAAAAAGAAGGAACCTCAAAGGTGTAGAAGGAGACAACAGTATCAGAAGAACAGCTCATTCCATGGCCTGAAGGTATAGAGGAGAATGTTGGGCTCGACTGAGATGTGAATTTAAAACAACCTCGAAATGGACGATATACTATGGGGGAGTAAGGATAGACCAGCTCTTGCAGCTTCAGATAAAAACAGCTCAAGTGTGAAGCTTTGCAAAGTGGCAGGAAGGAGCGAGAAGAACCGAGTCATCCATATAATGGTGAGTGTGAATGCCCATTGAATGAAGATGATGTGAAAAGGATCTGAGGGATGTCTCTCATGCATAAAACAGAGATACCAATGTGAAGACTCTGTGATCAAAATATGAAGGGAAGCATCAGCGACATCAAACTTTGTCATCCATAGACTGGGTGCAAAGTACCACTGAAGGGAAAGAAACAACTTCATGGTAAAACAAGGAGATTGGAGGAAATGCTTGAGACAAGAAAAGTCAATGACAGGTCACCAATCTTCTTCATTACTACAAACAAACTGGAATAAAAACCCTCAAGAGAGTAATCAATGGCTTCTTTGAGCAGAAGATCCTTGATGACTTGTGCTCAAGGACTAGATGTAAGATGATCCTTGGGGAGGGGAAAAGACAACCATTAAGGTAGACAATGGAGAAGATGTGAAATGAAGGACCAACCCTCTGGTAAGAACCTGAATGACCCACTGATTGGAGGTGAAGGTCTCCCATACAGACCCAAACCATCTGAGTTGAACCCCCCACACCATACCCCATAGGGTACTCACCTATGCAATAGTTGTCACTCCACACAAGCATAGGATGCCTGCTTATAAGGGTGGAATCTCCCTTGTATTCCAACTGAACGTGAAGCCGACGCGGGAGGTCTAGATACCCGAACCGGAGATGCAATAAACCATCAGTTAGAAGACTGGGAAAGGCAAGTTGCCAGTGTCTAAACAAAAAATTGGAAACAGGCCACATCCACTAGATTCCATGGAATCTGGAATACCTGCAAAAATTGAATGCCTGAGAAAAGGAGTTTCTCCGAGACCTCAATCGACCGAAAAAGGAAGTTGATTAACCTCAAGAAAGGCATCTCTCTCCAAAAGATCCCAGCAACAAAACAACCAAGAGACCAAGGAGAGAGTAGAAGCTGATAACCTAACCAAAGTAGAAGTCAATAAATGACTAAGATCCTCTGAAAATTGAGTAGGGGACCTGTTAAAAGCTTCAGACGACAGCTGCAAAGAAGATAAAAAAGGTAAATCTGTTGTAAAGGACAGTCAAATCTTGGAAAACTGAATGAGGTTAAGACAAATTGAGGCATCAGGTCCAGAACCCCAAAGAGGAAGAAAAGGATTCAACCTCTGAGAATGTAAATATGGGTCCTCCAAGTGATTGAAAGCTAAGGCATGCTGATACGATAAATTGGGAGGACAAGGCATGGCAGCAGCCTCACTCAATTGATCTGCAAATCAACAAGCATTCACAGCAATGTCTGGCAAAGGTGGAAAAACTAGGTAATCAGCCAAATAACTTTCCCCCTACAAAGAAGGGGAAGAGTCGTAAGCCACAGGAAAAATCTCAAGACATCACAAACTTTATGTACTAGTTGCAAAAAATGATGCAGGAGGCAGGATGTCTGTCTAAGGCTCATGATTAACTTGCATAGCAAAGGAAGAAGTAAAAAAAATAGAGTTCATATTTTCACCAGTCTGTCCCTGATCCCCCAACAATAGAAGCCTGTAGGAGAAGAAATATCAGACCTCATGAAAGACTCCACCTCTCTCCATATAAGGGATCTGACATTCTTCACAGAAAGTGGACCTCCCCTCAACAACAGTGCTACACTAGACTCCAGAGATGGCAGATTAGGAGCAGGATGATGACAAAACCTTGTCGAAACGTTGTACATTTGCTGTTGTATTAAAGTTTTTCTTCATTACCCATTCAAGCTGTCTCCAGCCATTATTAATCTTAATATTATATGTCTGTTTCTACTTAAATTTTATTGTTTTATTATCCTTTGAACCATGTCTAACTAATAATCCCACCATACAAGTTGTAAATCATTTTCTCTAAAGCAATGTCTATTTTGTAGGTTTAATAAGTGTGGATCATATTAACTCTCTCAGTATGAGCTCAGTCAATCTGACCGACCATGTGACAACTTTGTTCTCATTCAAAGTCTTAATAGATTTGATACTACTAACTTTCAATTAATGTGTGTGTCTTCACGAAATTTGGCAGTCTTTCAGTAAACATTATAAGTCTTTCACATACACAAAATCACATTTTTTAGTGAAGTATTTTACATAAACTAAAAAAAGATTTGTCCACGAATATATCAAGTATTTGTTTTAGATAGTTTGTATTTTCATGTTAAGGTTAAAAATACTCTTCTTCATCTCAAAAATCTCAAATTTCATTTGTGTGATATCTAAAACTTCCTAAATACACTTCAAACATTTGTTTTCAGTAAAACTTTATATTTTATCTGTTATTTTTTGACCATCCTCGTAACCACAAAAAAAAATTCAAATAAATCTAAATTACCATTTTCTTCTTTCTAGAATGACT
>NW_013667517.1:80586-113583 GCF_000517525.1 Limulus polyphemus
AAAACTCGTAACAGTATACATCTATTTGTAATTAAATTTTATTGTTTTATTGCTCTGTGACTGCCCTTTGAACAACTAACTACTATTTATGCCATTATAAGTTGTAAATCACTTGGGGAATGTGCAGCTCACATTACACCATTGAATTATATTACCCACGAGCTACTCCAAGTATGAGCTGCTCGCGTGCATGCCTCATAAAACATTTTTATTATATTATTTGTATAATTATTTTACCTAATCTAATCTTCACTGACCTAAAGAGACCCTTAATTTTCTATTTTAGTTACTTTTATACAAGAAATAAAGTACTTACCCTGGTCTCCTTTTTTTTTGCTGTTGACTGTCGATAACACTTAACCCTACTTTTTTATACTAATGGTAGTGATGCACTAAATAATTTTTATTCAATTAAATAATGCACCAAAGAACATAGAATACTAACATGCAAAAAGCAAATAATGTCCCTTAACTATCACAATTTTTCTGGATTTCTAACTATGTAACAAAACCCATTACAAATTCATCCAAGCTAGTCAATATGTTTCCCATGGGAACAAAGCTTGTACTAAAAGAGGAATTGACAATTCTCTGTTCAGAAAACAATGCAATATAATACGTCATTTGATAGATGAAAACCTTGGCTTTCTATTGTTATAAATAATATATCATTAAACATAAAAAAGAACTGTTAATAAATCCTAAAAGAGAAGATGTGACAGGTGGGTGTAGCAAGAGGGGTCTGACTTTCTATTTGATGGTTCTGTAACCATCCAAGATTAAAGGCTATAAAATTATGGTTTACCTGAGCAATGACAATTTTATAGTGAGTAATTTACGTTAAATTTCATACATAATGGAGGGGTGGTGAATAAATTAGAGAATAGGGGATGCCTAGAGAAAATATGTTACATTTCTTACACCAGGGGAAATTCAGGATTTTTTCAAAATATTGCCTAATAAAATTAAAACATATATACTATTAAAATGTAGATTATTAGCTATGCTTTTATGCTATACTAATTGGTATAACAAACAAAAAGCAGTTTAATTAAATTTTGATAATAACTCACTAAAAGACTGTGACATGTACAGTTAGACTCACCCATTGTCTATATATTGTCACTATAGTCTACATAATTTTGATATGAAACAACTAAACATGCATAATCACACCATTTGAAATATGTATAGAAAATATGAGGGCAATACTTTCAGAACTTACAAAGCCTTTGCATGAGCAGTTCCATAACATAACTACTGGGTTCAACAATAGCCAACAGTTTTCTATGCTACCATGAATGCAAGTGGCTAAAAAACTGTCCTTTACAAAAGCTATATTGATGACACTTTTTTGCTATTTCAACAGTTGAGTCACATTTCCAAATTCCTTTCTTACCTTAATTCCCAACATCCCGATATCAGGTTCACATCTGAACTTGATATTCACATCACTGGGCTTTACACTCAGGACTTCCTGCTTTTTTCCTTTATTTTGTGACAAAGTGTAATGACTTTAGCCTCTGAAGCCATGTAGCAATAAGCTAAGTAGCAGATGATACTAAATATTTACAAAATTTTGGGGAGCCAAGGCACCAGAGCGTTATATATCCTAGAAAGCATTATAACTGATGGTGTTAGAATATGCTAAACCTGAATGTAATTCTTAAGCACGTCTATAAATCCTCTATTGTAATTCATGCTTCAACTCTTTTGACCAATGAAAAATGATACCACAACTTATGAGATTGTAAAAAATTTTATAACCTGTGTCATTTAATATGTTTTTAATAATTATTGACAAGAATTTTGAGACGTTTGTCATACATCTGTTCCTCACAACTTTCACTGGATCATGTCTAATTTAGGCTCCATCTAAACTATTTCTCACACAAAAATAATGAATGTCCTATGAAAAAGTCTTATTTATGTAATTCTAAACAAATGAGCAAAAAGCACACACCATTAAGGTGGATAGTTAAAAGATTTAAAGCACACCTATATGTGATCCTTTCTGATTATCTGCTATTCTTCATTTTGTGATTAGTTTTTGTTTGTCAATTAGCCAGTTAAATGAAGCCTCACATATAAATTTCAGTTTAAGGTAAACATTAAAGCAGACAAAACAATCTAGGATTGAGCCTATTAGTACTAGTATTTTGTCTCCATACTCTCCATCCCCAACCATTAGAGCATTTTTATCATCAGACAGTATAAGTTGCAAAAATCTACCAAACAGTAGCCAATTATCATCCCTGTATGTAATATTAAGAAGAGTAAAACATTACCTGAAGACCAGAGTTGATCATTTGTACCAGAAACAATAGGTAAAGTGAAACACCATCAATCTGTGAAAGAAAGATAACATAGAATATTAAGTAATTTAATTAAGAACAACAGTACTTTTTAATTGAAGCAAAGTTTTTATCAACAAATTCCTTTACATTTTTTTAAATACATTCTTTTTCACAAAAAAAAAACATTGAAAACATTGGCAACATAGCAAATTTTAAGCAATACAACTGTTAAAAACAAAAACTATGAAAAAGGGAGAATTGTGAAATCATGCACATCTGGTTAACCAATACACAATGGATTCTGGAAAACAGAGTTGTTTTTTAATTTTTTTTAACCTTGATTACAGCATTATTTTGTATGTATATATTTTAAAAGGAATGTTCATGTATATGCATCATCTGCAAAAACTGAGATAATGATAAAAAGAAATAAATATCTAAAACACAATTCCAGTCATATAAGTATTTATAAAATATGTATCATACCAATAGCTCCAACAAGTCAGTTAAATCAATAAGGAAAAGTAGATTTTTTCATGCATTCTACAACCTTCATTATCTTACATAGTAATAATAAACAGCTCTCTGTAATATTTTTTATATCTGAAACAAATTACAATAAACACTTTAGTGATATCTATCAATTTAAATACAATATTTAATACAAGTTTACAAACACTAGGTTTTTATACAATATTGATTTAAAGAAATACCTGCAGTTATGTCTAGGTTCATTTATAGAACAATAAAACTCTGGGGGACAGCAAAGAATATGTTTTTCCAATAAATTTCATACTAGAAAGACCAAGATTAAATATAACTATACTAAAAGCCTGCAAACAGTACATAACAGTAAGTATCTGAAACTGATATTATAGAAGTATAAAAAATACTTTTTTGTATTACATACTACTAAACTTATCATACAATGAGTAGATAATACACTAACTAAATTGAAACATAAAAGTAAAAAATACTTTATCCTATAAAATAAACTATTTATAAAAAATAAACATCATAAAGCAATTCCCAAGTAAAGTTCACTGATCACCAGATGTTACCTCATTATTAATGAGAGTTTTTGGATATAATTCCAAAGATATATTATAGGTTAGTTCTAAGTCCATACACTAAGCCATGAATGCTAAATAATCTTCATCAGTGTAAAAATAAAAGACTACACAAAATCAGTACAGATTATAATAAATAATATTAAACTAACTACAGAAAAAGTTTCATTAGTGTTAAGATATCTTAAAAATCAATGAAATGGACAAATTCATATGCAACAATCCACTTCACAAAGAAAATAGTAATGAAGAAAGTGTTGTTGCTTAATTCATAACTCCACAACAAACTAATAAAAAACAACTAGACAAACAAGCTTTAGAAATACAAAGATGATTTCATCAGAACTCTAAAACATGAGACTCCACGTGCAAATAATGCACAACAGGAACAACACAGACAATATGTGAATATAATTCAAGACGTGAAAATGACCAAACAATTATACAGTATCACTATGTATCAGATAATTATAATCGATACAGACCATACATTTCCTAAAAAATATCTATCTATATTATTAAACAACCATGAACAACCACCAAAGTACAATCACTTTGATTACTATATAATACTGAAAAATACTGGTAGTAAGATCTTTTGTTAGAAAATGGAGGCAATATGAAATAAAATAACTAAATTGCTTATGTCATCTAGCATACTTTCCCACTTAGGATTTACTATCCTCAAAAAGCCACTATAAAATACACTATTGTTTGTTTCTCTTCCATACAGAAAGGAGTACTTGCCCAACACTTGCGCTTAAAATTGCCAACACATCTCCAAATTCATTAATTCATTGAATGGATGATAACATTTTCCAGTTGTGCTATGAGATGAGTGTCTCAGAGTTGATTGCTGGTCACATTTTTGTAAATTCCCAAACAAATTATCATCATTGTATATGGGTATATTTACCAAATTATTATTATTACCAAAAATGTTATCACTTGCTTGATCAGATGAGTTCAACAATTCAAATTCAATCATTCTGTTGAAAGCATAATTCAAAATTTCCTCAACATCATAGATTGAGTAGTAAAATAATGAACTTTGTATTCATTCTATTTTCTTAACTGTTCGTAACCAACCACAATGCCACATTTTTATTCTATTTATATTTTTAACAATGCCCATACCACCTGCTATCAGCACAGTATAAACATTGTCTGTTTGCAAATTACTACATAAGGAGTAAAGTTCCGTTTGGCTTGAATTTCGTTTAAACTTTGGAAATTAATGTTCTTAAGGGGGAACCATATTACCCATTACTGTTGGGATATCATATCCTGCAAGGTCTCAACTTATTTTCCTAGATTTAGCTGCATTTGTCATATGTTTAAAGGTTATCAGATAAGTGTCTTATTTTTGATGCTATAAAACAGTCATGAATTGTTCCATCCTGATAATCCAATATTCCTAAAAGATATCAATAAGATGCCCACCTTCTTTTCTAAAAATCATACAAATTGGTAGAAACTCTTTACTAGAGTGAGGCATACAATTATAGACATAGATTAATTGAGGTAAGAATAGTACACCTTTTTATTTTTCTGGGGGTAGAATTTTCAGATGATTGTGGTTTGTGTGGTTGACTCTTCCACATTGACCACAAGTCTCAAGGTGCCATAGAGTGGTTGTAGATTTTTATTTTTCTGTAACACATAATTCAGCTACATCTTTAGCTTTAGCTCAACCTCAGTCAGAATGTAACCAATAGGGAATACAGTATCTAAAGAACCAATTCATAATTAAGAACTACATCACATTTGTGACTTATTTAGGTTTCTTATAGAATACTCTTCTGTAAATTTACTAAAAAATATATATGTAAGAATCAAAATGTTTTCAATACCATCTGTAGATTTTTCATAAACAGTAAAATCCATGGCAAGAATTTCTTAAAGCTTAGAAATGGGGCAAACACCCCAATTGTTGGTTTTACCTTTGGTTGAGAAGCTTTAATGATCAAGCATCTATCACAACATTCACACCAATTCTCGATATCAGCTGTCATAAAAGTTCAATAACAATGCTTTATTATGAATACCAGTAAACTTTGATGCTTTGATGTCAGCATGGTCATGAAAAGAATTTGAAACATACTTTCAAATTTTCTGGTAAAACTAGCTTAAAAAAAAACATTTCATTTAAATCCTGAAATTTACAACGGAATGTACAATCCCTCATTTTTAATCTATCCCATCACTGTAGTACTTTTCTGACCACTCTAAATTTACTATAAAGCTCTATGCTAAAAGGTCTTTATCCCATTTTTATGTGTTTGCTTAATCATCAGATTTTCATTCTGAAATTGGCTTAGTTCTTTTTTGGAATATTCCAGGAACAATGAAGATATCCCAGTTAAATCTTCCAACATAAACTGAGTTCATTCTGACAGTAAAAATGGAGTTCATAATAGAAAGCATTAGATCATAAGAAACTGATGTTTAAAATAATGTATGGGTCCAAAGATGAAATAGCAACATTATATATTGATTGCAGTTGATAAATAAACCTCAGACAATGCATAGGTCCAAACAAGAAATAATAGGTACTTGAGGTGCCTGCTGATAATAATCAAATGCGTAAAACATGATGCACAGTGACAAATAAGAATTGATAGCATAATGTAATGACTGGTATAATAAATATCTAAGTCTAAAACATAATGCACAGATCCAAACAAGAAATAATAATATCCAATGGTGCCAGCTGATAATAAACAAACCTAAAACATAATACACAGTTCCAAACAGGAGTTAATATCATGTAATAACTGGTACAGAAATATCTAAACCAAAAACCTAATGCAAAGATCCAAACAAGGCACAGTAGTATCTGTACTGATAGCTATTAATATCTGAGCTTAAAAGTTAACATTTTCTTAAACTGAAAATTTATTTCCAATAATACTTACCTCCGCTGACACTATAGCTATTTCTTGATCTACAGGGTTTCCTCTCTTTGCCCATCTAAGCATTGAAAATGCTTGCTCTAGTCTTTTATACCACACTCAAATGCCCTTGGCAAATTCTATTTTGCAAATTTCTCCACCAACTTCAATGCACCCTTTATCTAGGTACCATATATAAGTATTATTATCATTCAGATAATATAATCACTTTTTTGAG
The DNA here is from genome assembly GCF_000517525.1 of Limulus polyphemus. Taxonomy (NCBI): domain Eukaryota; kingdom Metazoa; phylum Arthropoda; class Merostomata; order Xiphosura; family Limulidae; genus Limulus; species Limulus polyphemus. The sequence goes on from NW_013667517.1 coordinate 87,086, forward strand.
AGATAAATTGGCTTTTAGTAGGGAGGTAGGGTGGAAGAGTGTCAGCGGAGGTAAGTATAATTGCAAATACATTTTCAGTTTAGGAAAATATTAACTTCCAAAACATACTTACCTCCACTGACACTATAGCTAGAATCCTACATTGAGGAGATGGAGGGGGCCAGTGCAGGCATGAAACAAACAGAAAGCATCTGTATAGAACAGAAGTGTACCAAGATAAAGATGGTGCAAGAGTGGGGGAGCCGCACTACATCCAGAACGGGTATGCTCTTCACCAGGAACTCAGTTCCTATATCAAAGGTGGAATAGAATACGTGTAATCATCAGTATAGACCAGCCCTAACCAGATAGCCAAGGTTACACAACTCAGGGTTGGAATTAAGGGGGTCATGGTACCTATATCCCACGTTGGTAGCTAGAGCTATTTGACTGCAATGTTATATATACTTTTGATTGGATCCAAACCTGTAGCCATAAAGTGATGCATTTCATACCACCGGAATCACGATGAGAAAGTAAGTCACACCGAAGTGGACAAACTTTCTCCTCTACCTGAAGAAGTCCAAAGGCTCGGAATAACAGTATCGTGTATGTCCTACTCAACCAAAGGAACAGAACTCATCTGGTCTGGAATTATGAACATTCATCCTCACTCCCCAACCAAGTGGGCAAGGAGTATTCCACTTGTCCCTGGAATTATGGAAAAGACATGGAACCTGTGCTCAACCAAGGTCCTAGGATGGGACCACATTACATTCAGATAGATAGTTGACCTCCTTCCATGATCAATATATGAAACCAACATTGATAAAAGAGAAGGGCCATGCACCCCGCCAACCAGATAGCTTCGTGTCAAATCTGAACTAGAACTATGAGTAGGCTCCCGTGGAGGCTGGTACCACTCCTACTGAAATCTGGGAAAAACATCCAGGGACCCAAGTAGGAGGACCCTCAACTTCACCCTCTTCTCCGAGAGTAGAGGAACATATTCAAACACTCTGGAGGAAAAGCCTCTGTCTGCCATCCCAGTGACTGGAAACTGGGGTGGTAAAAACTCCCAGGCTCCACCAGTAGAGTCTTGAGGGGGGGATAATATACATCCAAGTTCCCTACATTTTTAAAAGCAAACTGATCCTGATTTATTCAACCTGACAATCGGCAGGGATGGGCAGGATCCCCTTTAGCTTTACTCATGATAGTCCATGAATGGTAGTCCATAATAATAGGGTAATAACATCCGGTAGGTGCCTTGATGGTCTTATGGAACACCCTATTTCGACAGAGCCTGTTGCAGCCTGAAGTAATTATAGTGTAAGTGGTTGCTAGTGCAGAATTGAAAATAGAAAGCATACCTGCCTGGGCAACACTCGCCACAGAGTGGGATCCAGTGAAAAAATAAAGGGACCCTGAAAAAAAAAAAAAGTGGTTAAAATAGCTACAGAGGTTAGTCAAAAACCCTCAGAAGAGGAAACTGCCAAATCATGTAAGAAATGAGATAGGAAAGTATTAGGAGTAATCCATATACCAGACCACACAATGTTTTCCACAGGGCAATTCAACTGGGCAGCTATTGACAGAGATATGACAAATCTGATGAGATGTGACATGCAAAAGATTCCTCTCCTGTAATGATAATCCATTATAGGCCATGTGAATCAATTTACGAAGCCACCTTGTTAGGGTAGTGGGAGATAAGTAATGAGAAAACAAGGATTCCAATGAATGAACAATCAATTCCTACTACCTCGAAATGAGTTAGTACGAGCTACACAACACATGAGGGCTCTAACAGGACATAACAAAAGTCAGGATTGGAAAGGTCATAAAAGTGAGAAATGGCTGGCAAATGGACTGGTGATAAGGATCTTTCCCCTTCCCTAGCTGTCAGAGTCTTGGACATAAAGGATCTATTGGGGTAAAGCAGGACAAATGTGGAATGATAAAGAGTCCAAAGCACAGGAATTGCAAACAACTCCAACCAATAACAATAAAAAATACAATTTAAGAGGAAGGTGAAACACAGAGCATGAAGCTAAGGGCTCAAAATGAGGATGAGACAATACATGTAAAACAGTTGCAAAATCCCAACTTGGTAATTGAAAACAGCATTTGGGTCAAAGAATACAAATGGTTTTAAGTAGACCTGATAGTACTGAGGATTCAAAAAACCTTCTGATATTTGGAATACCGAAAATAATGGGTAAGGATGCCTTATATAAAGCAACTGTAAAAGAAGCAAGACCCCTCTCAAATACCCAAGTCATATGGTAGATACTTTAGGAAGAAGAGGAGTGAAATTCCTTTTAAGACACCACTGTTCCCTTTCTGTTGTTAAATACAGAGAAATTGTAGAAGTTAAACCCTTAAGTTGGACAAAGGACTGCATAACTTCACAGCATGAAAATTAAGTTTTCAAACACTTAGGTGGAGAATTTCTGATCAAGGCTGTCTCAGAGACTGCCAATATGGAAGAGGAAGATGGAGTACATACTTACAAATACTGAAGAAGCAGAAACCACATTTTAACTGACCAATATGGTGCAACCAAGATAACTTGATAGGGAGGGGAATGAACATTAATCAGAAACCAGGGCAATAGCTAAATTGGGAGGAAAGGCATACAGGTGTAAACTTGTCCAGTCCTGACCGAACCCATCTACTGCCAATACTTGAGGATGAAGTATGAGAGCAAATCCACTAAAAAACCTAGCGATGCATCATCCATTCTGTCAGAAGAATCCAGTTGGATCGAGACAAGTGATCTGCAATTAAATTCATCACTCTTGGAACATGACATACTAAAAGACTGATACAATAGGAATGAGCCCAGTAGAGGGGATTCAAAGTATGAAAACAAGGTCTTGAGAATTTGTGCCTCCTTGACAAGAAATCTGAGATATCACTGTGTAATTGTCTGAATGTAACATAACAATATTTCTCTTCAAGAGAGACAGACCTTGAACTATTGCCCAGTGTACTGTAAGGAGTTCGAGAACAATGATATGAAGGGTAGACTCGACTCCCATCCAAATACCCTAGTACTCCTGACCCTAAAGATAAATTGCCCATCCCTGAAGAGATGCATCTGTGAACATGAACAGATGGATCTTGAGACAAGGTGGTGGAATGACCGATCCAACCACCATTCGCAATCAATGATGTTGCTCCTGAGTAATGAGAAAGGATGATCCAAAGGATTGGAAAGCATGATTCATCGATCGTGCAGTGATCACTGAAGGGATCCCATATCAGCTCATCCCAAAGGAATGAGAGACTCGATGGATGCCCACATCTCCAATAGAAAGAGAGAACCATCTGTGTAGTAGGATATGGTTGAGCACAAACTAAAAGTATTGAAAAACACACCCAGATGGATGAGATATTGTTGTGTAGGTGACAGAATAGATTTCTCCAAGTCTGATAAAGAAGTCTGCTTTTGTGGCTTCTGAAAATGTCGTTCTGCTACTTGATGGGATGCTACCAGAAGAATCCAGTCATCCATATAATCATGTGTGTACAGGTTTAAAGAATGTAAATGACAAGAAAAAGCTCCAACAACTCTGGAGAAGACATAAGGTGCTGATGCAAGACCAAAAGGTAGAGCCCTGAAATGCAGAACCTGACCCTTGTGCATAACTCTGAGAAACCTATGGGAAGATTATGCTATGGGAATATGGAGATAAGCATTGGTAACATCAAACTTGGTCATTCAGAGCCCTAGCGCAAAGTGCCATTACAGGTTGAGAAAGGATTCCATAGTAAATTGAGGAGGATCTAAAATTGGTTGAGTTGAAACCGATCAATGATTTGATGCCAATTTCCTGTCTTCATGCATACAACAAATAAATAGGAATCAAATCCCAGAAGAACTGGATCAACCTTCAACTACTGCCCTTTTGACTAACAACTCTCTAACAGCCTGGGAACGAAGCTCTACCCGTTTTGAATATGTTGGTGGTGACAAGGCAACCGGTTGTGCAGATAAAGGTGGAGGTAATGTAAATTGAATGACTAACCCTAAATTCAGAGCATGGAATACCCATGGATCCCTGATGAAAGAATTCCATATGATCAGAAAGTGATGTAAACATGGTCTCACTTCTCCCCTGCCCACGGTATGGAAACCTACGCTGTTGTTGACTGTCAATCTGAACCAAAAATCCTTGAGAATACGGACAGACTCAATTATGAGAATCAACAGACCTGGGAATCGAGGAGAGGTTCGGGAAAAACCAAGAGCCGACACTCCCAAATAAGCGCCAGAACGATAAAGAAGAATGTAAACAAACTGAAACAAATCATGATTCTAACGTCTCTGGAACTCCAGCAAACAACCTGGGATGAAGAAAAGGAGCTTCCCATAACTCCCCATGGGCAAAAGATGATAAACAAACACTTTTTAACAAAGAATTGCTACCCAATAAATCTCAACAACAAACCAACCAGGAAACTAGAGAAAGAAGTGAAGAAATCCTCAAATTGCCGAGTCCAACGAGTCTAGGCTTCTAACAAAACTTGGATCGAAGATGAATACCTCAGGACAGTCGTAAGAGTAAAATTAACCCGAGAAAATTGAGATCTGTTCAAAGTGATCACAGGTTCCAATTGAGATCCCCATTGGTCCAAAAGGGGTCCATTAATTGAGAATGTAAATATACCTCCTTCTGCCTGTGATAAGCCAAAGCATGCTGTTCTGATAAATGTGTGGGACCAGTCATAGATATCCCATCATGTAACTGAGTGGCAAATCTCCCAGCATGAACAGCAATATCAGGAGAAAGAGGGAAAAACGAAGTAGTTACTGCTGTCCTTGCTGACAACAAGGAATGGAGAGAGTCAAATGCAATAGGAGAGACCCCCAAAACCTTACTAACCCGAGTAACCAACTGAAGAAAAAGGGGCTGGAGGAGACTGATCAAGATGATACTATGTTGAGGCTGACCTAGTAAAAGAAGGAGCCAGTAAAACTAGTCTAAATTCTTCTCAGCTGGTCCAGGTCATTTGCAAAACCCACGTCAGAACCCCAAAGAGACACCCTCAGTTCGTATATATGTGTCTATCTCACCATGGATCATATCACATACAGCCTCGACTGAGAGCGACCCCTCCCCTGGTCATTGACAAATACCAGAAAACAGAGGAGGAAGAAGAGAGGTCTGAATGGCCTCTGCAATAGAAACATTAACTTTGGAATTCATAACTGTCGGTATGTGGATTTTTATTTTTATTATTAAAGTAATTTATAAATATACGAAGATATAACCGTAGTAACGCAAACCACATTCAAATTCACAACATAAATTGTGAATAATCACAACACTCCTATTTATAGAAACCCCTGCTGAATGCTTTGTCATGAAAAAGTGATTATATTATCTGAATGAGGTACTTATATACAGTACCTAGATAGAGGTTGAAGTTGGTGCAATCTAATGGGGTATAAAAGACTGGAGCAAGCATTTTAAATGCTTAGATGGGCAAAGAGTGGAAACACTGGAGATCGAAAAATAGCTATAGTGTCAGTGAAGGTAAATATGTTTTGGAATATAAAGCATAGTATAAAAAGAATTAAAAAAATCTTGCCTACTGATACTATCTAAAAGTAAAACATAATACAAAACCTCAAGTAAAAATCATTACTATCTTGTATTAACTCATGTTAATAAATAAATCTAAAACTTAGTGAACTGGTTTAAACAATAATTAGTAATATCATGTACTATCTGCTGTGAATAACTAAACCTGAAACCTAATGAACTGATCTTAAACAAGAAGTAGTATCAGTTGTTAAAATGGGATTTTGTTAAATATGGAACTCCCTTTTTTAATTGACCTTGACATTCCAATCAGAAGACCAGCTTGAATCCTCAAAAGTGAGAACTCTGTTCCAGACCATTCCACCCCAATTAACACCTGAGTACTATTATGTACTTTCTACTGTAAATAATTAAAACCTAATGAACTGGTCTAAACAATGATTAGTAGTATCATGTACCATCTGCTGTTAATAGCTAAATCTAAAATATTATGTATAATTCCAAACAAAAAATAGTTGTATATTATTGTGAGTGTTTTATAATAACTAAAGCTACAGAAATAATTAGTAGTATTATGAACTGACTGCTGTTAATAACTAAATTTAAGATATAATGCACAGGTCCTAACAAGAATTTGTATATTCTAGTGACTGTTGTTAATATATACAAGCCTAAATCAAATTTTAATTATCCTGTAGTGACTGTTAGTAACACTTTTGCAACGAGTGCCCCTTTAAACCCCTTTCTGTACGACTTTTACTATCAGTGTATGTGAATGAAATTAATATTATATGTTATGAATTGAATTTTCATTTTATCTAAATTTTAAGTCCTTTATTTCAAAAGAAACCTTTAAAAACAACTTAAAACTTCAAATGTATTGTCACTTGACAAACGAGCTATAAAAATTCTCTAATTTGGCTCTCTGTATCATGCAATGACAGTTCTGTAGATGTATATCTAGACTATAAGATGCTTACATAACCTTTTGACTTGTACATTTCAAAGTTCTCTGAATAAATGCAGTTGAAGTAAGTAATACATTTTTTCAACCCCTGACACATGCCACATTATCCTTCAACAGATTTATTTGAGCTTTATAGCCTACATGTAGATGTTACATACAAATGTCTATAGTGATTAAAAAAAAAGAACTCATTTTACACTATAGTCAAACAACAGTTATTTTGAAATTGGTGCACAGTTGTCGTCACAGAGTACATGTAACTGACTGTAGTATTGTTGGCTGCTTGATTGACTATTGTATTTATGGTTGTTTCTTACCTAAATACGTTATAGTTAGATACAGTTTCAATTGTATTTAGGTCTTACTTTTATATTTTAGTTAATTATGTATTAGTTCAGTTTTAAAATGCCTCATTGAAATGTTTAAACATTTTTAAAACACACATCATACTTTGCATCAGTTACCAAGGCTTATGATATTATGCAGTGCCTGAAATTTGCCAAAGGGTTGTGCATGTTTGTCAGAGATACTGTGATATGCCTCAAGGGCACCATTGACTTGTGTCTAGATTAATGATAAGTGGTAAAGAACAAGAAAGGAAAATAAAACATTGAAAATTAATTATATGTGAAAAGGAAAAGACCTGAAATTACAACTCTAACAAAAGGAAAATCTTTAAAGATATTCTACAAAAAATTAAAAGGTATGAAATTTTTTTTCTATTTCCTAATCTTAGTTACTTCTTTACACTGTATATTGATGATAATATTTAGTTAGTGATGTAGTAAAGAAAATGAGAAATAAAATATATAAACATTTACCTTAAAAAAACTTTTGATATTCTTTTAGGAGGCTCTAGAGATTATTCAAATAAAATATGATAACTATAAGATGAAGAAAAGCATTTTTATACTTAAAATAAAAAATCACCATGCACTCGATTTGTTAAGAGTTTGAGTGCAAGTAACTACAATAAATAAATAAATTTTTAGCAAAAATACTTAATCATAATAATGTCATTCTTTGTGTACAAGATACTTACAATCGTTGACAAAATCTTACCAGTTTTTGAGAGGATATATTAAGTAATCTCAGAGTTACTGTATGTATTGTTGTAGAAGTGAAATTCGTGACTTGATTTCTGCAAATTACACAAGCCCAAATGAGAAAAGGATTAATAATTAAACGTAAAATATAATGCACTAGTGTTATTTTTGTTTGCTGTTAAAAACTAAACCTTAATCATAATACACACAGACACAAACAATAAGTATACTCTATACTGAATACTGTTAACAACTACACATAAAACATACAGGCCCAAGCACGAATTAGTATACTTTTACACTACTTACTTGTAAGTGTCCATATTCATCACTAGTGACAACTGGCTGGCCTGTATGTAGGTTAAGTTTGCTATGCAATGCATGTTTAGGACATTGGTTCATCTTAAAGCATTCCATCTACAGAAAAACAAATTTCTTATAATAAAAAAAAAGCATTAGACATAACACAACAGTTACAAGTCTTTCACATTACCAGATCATAACACAATTATATATCAGAAAAAATAACATATAGCTGTCTACACTTTTTACCTGTAATGAAAATATATTAAGACAGGAGTCCCTCTTAGATATGACCAACCTCTCTGCCATTATAAAAAAAAAGTTGTAAATGACAGGAAGTCGTTATTCAAAGGATCAAAAGCCGAATAACAAACGCCTGAGTTCAAGCTATGCCAGTCACTACTACCAAGACTTGAGCATAATGGTATATATATATATATATATATATATATATAAAGTATAGGCAGTCAGATGACATAGCAAACTGGTATAATATTAATAATAGTTGTGATGGATAACAGTTCAACAAAAACAACTTAAAATTGTTTTGTTTATGTTTTATGCAAAATAATTTATTCATTGATCACATTTATTTAATAAAACATTACATATCTATTTCATAAAACATACGTCCATCACATTTTTATTTCATACATGTAAAATATTACAAATTGACACTAAATTTATTTCATAAAACAATTGTCCATCTTTCTTTGTTTTGCACATTTAACAGAGTCACTTTGAATGTTCATGAGTCCAGCAGATATGATATTAAGGAGTTTTTTGTTGTTCATTTTCAGTGCATGAAAGTGAGGTTAGGTTTTTCATTTTTGCTTTTCTTGAAGCATTGTGAGATGAAATCTATTTTTGTACAAAAATGTAAGTGAATTATTCTTCAATATGCTTCATATTTATACAGCAATCCACAGATTAACTACTCACTGAGAGAATTACCCACATCATGCATCATCTCATATCTCAAGAAAACACTCATTCTGACTGCTGATTGGCTGGTGAGTGTTTTCCCAGCTTGCGTCTTGGTCTCATTTTCATGTTCTTTAGACATGCTTCATGATAAAGAAGATGTGCCAAGAGAGACCACATGAGTGGGACAGGATCTTGCAGGCAGTATTATTCGCTTATCAAGAAGTCTCACAAGCAAGTACAGGATTTTCACCCGTAGAGTTACTGTATGGAAGAACAATACGAGGTCCAATGCAAATATTGAAAGAGCTATGGATAGGAGAAAAAGAGTCAGAAGTTATAATTTTCATAAACTGAAAATGTATTTCCATACAAACTTACCTCTGCTGACACTAATAGCTATTTCTTGATCTTCATCTTTGCAATCTAACGTTGTGTTCACTTGCTCCAGTCTTTATATACCCCACTCAAATGCATTGTATGCACACAATAAGATCACTTTTTCGCAACTTACCTCATTCCAGTCACTAACACCAGTTCTTAGTGTGTAGGAAGGGATGGAGAGTTTTAGTTTTTAACTCTGATTTTAAGTTCTCAAGGTTCAACCAGTTAACATTTGGACCATTCATCCCTATTTGCAAAAGATGACTAGGATTAAACTCTTTTTGACAGCTGTAAGAAATGACTTAAGAGATCACTAGCCCAAGAAATTAGGCTGAGAAATGCAAAAACTGAGCATCACAAGATTTTGTTCTGAGTCAAAATACTGAAGGTACACATACATCATGTTGGTCCTTTTTGTGTTTAATCATTTAAGGATTTGTTGTACAAAGAGCAGAAAGCCTGTATCTTTTCCAAGCTTTTGATACAAATTTCACTTGATATATGAGGCCAATCCAAAACAAGCCTCATATGCACATTTTTTCTCTCCACAAGAAAATATGGATGCAATTTTACTATCTCGGAACATCTTTTTAAACAGTTCTTTTCTGTTTTCACAGCTTTTGTAACTGTGTCAGCAAATAATGGTCAGGACACACAAAACTTCAGCTTCCTACTCATCTTCTTTCGAAACATAAAATCCAGTCTGCCCTGTAATGAATAAACTGCATAATGAGGTGCTGATACCTAAATGAAAAGAAGTGAATCATCCAAAGGCTAATTGCAAAATAATGCAACTTTATGAAATTATATTGTAAATTTAAATCAATGAAATTTGGCCCATTCTCTTTAATAATAAATTTAACTTAGGAATATTATTCACTTACTTGCTTGATTACGGCATCGTGTTAATTTGTTCTATTTGGTGTCAGCCTAGATTCAGACAATAATAAACTGCATGTGGTTGGCAAAGCTGCTGTTGATGAGTGCAATTTATGCAAGTTAGCCTCATGCATTTCCCCTTTTATATGACTAATCACCATGGACTCATCCATATTGCCAACATCGAACTTTTTATGGCACACATTACAACAAGCTTCTTGGCAATGAGCACCCGTAACAAGCCATTCCTTCTTACTCCTCCTTCAGAAGCTATGCATTGTTAAATATACATTTGCACAGCATTCTTTACTTAAATTCACATTCAATTCATTACCAAAGAACATAAAAATAATGATGGAAAAACAGATGAATGGTGGTTACATAATTGCTTGAATGGCAAGGTTCAGACATTGATAGCCTCATTCAACCTTGTACTGCTGAAGTAATTCAAGTTTCTATTCACACATGCATGTGTGCAGCATATGCTCATCACTAAGGGAAAACACAAAGAACTAATTTAGGAGATCATCACCATCAGATATTAGAGGATGTAATCATCAAAGAAACCAATTAGGTAAAACACTGGTTTATAATACTGAGAGGAGAAAATTTTCACTTTCCATGACTTTTCCAAAACCCTGGAGTCAATTTTAATTTTTACAAAACTTTCCAGGCCCTGGAAATTGCTTCTACAACTTTACAAGACTTTCCAAAACCTATATAAACCTTGCAGAGAAAAATATTTGCAAGAGTCCAACTTAGAGGAGATCTCATCACCACTCCTTCTATCTAGTCATAAAAATGACCATTAAAAACAAAGTGATTGTCCTTGAGGAACAAGTTAAGAGCCGCTTGAATTTTTTGTTGGTTAGAGTTATAACTGTTAATAATTATTTTAATTGTTTCCTCAAGAGGGATGTTAGTGAATAAGGACTGAATATCAAATCTGGCCATAACAAATTGGTTTGCATTAGGAAATTTATATACTTCTTAAGCAAAGGAAAAAGTCTTCAATAGTTAATTCATTCTCAGTTAGTGAGCTTAATGCAGGTACAAGATATTTAGCAAGCTTGTAAGCATGGGAACTGAGAGTAAATAGAATAGGTCGGGGGGATAAACCATTTTTGAGTATTTTCAGTTAACCATATACAAGTCTGGGGCAGGAACCTGTAGGATAAAGTTCTGCACAAGTAGCTTCGGAGATGAGATTACAAATTTTTTAAATATCTTAAAAGTCCATGTTTTTAACACTTATTATAAAACTTCATTTTCCACCTCATGAATACATTACTGTTTCTTTTATTCAATAAAATATGGACAGTTTTAGTGAGTGGGCTAATGTAAAAAAATTAAATTGAATACAGAAATATGAAGTTACACACTTTGGGATGAAAAGTTGGAAATAATTTAATAAAGATGATGTGAAAAAAATAAAGCATAATTACTGAAAAATCTACAGCTGAGTGTTTATCTATAGTGAACAAAATGTAACATACTTCTGAAATCTACTTACAGGAGTAAGAAGACTCCATCAGAATTCAGAATAAAAAAAGATGCTAAAAAATGGCAGAGATGGGCTAATAAAAATGATTCCTGAATTAAAAATCTTAATTCGTGAAAGAGGCTTAAAAATTTAGACTTGTATTTTCTGGGGCAAAGAACAACAATAGGTGATTTCACTTATGTGTTTGAAATCCAGAGGGGTTTGTATAACCTACCATGGGTGGACTATCTTAGTGGCAGAATGAAGAAGTTGAAATTGCATAAGTTCAATATTAGATATAATTCAAGTACACACAGATTTATATTTAATTTTTTTTCAAAATTAATTTTTTCAGGTTGAATTAATAACTTCTGGAATGATTTGCCTGATAATGTGGTGGATTGTTAATCTCTTTTAAACATCTGTTGGATAGTAACATGGATACAAAAAGCTACATTCAGTTTAGTTTCTGATGTTTACTAGATTTTTGAGAATGTAATGTCAACTTTTACAGGCTGAAGGACATTCATTCACCTCACCATTTGTTATGCCCTTAAATTACTGAAAATTCATAAGCTATTTTATACATTGCTTACAAACAAATTTTGTGTTAAAGTTTCTGATAACCTTTGAAACTGATAATTTTTAATTTTCCTTACAATGACTTTTCAAATTAATGGTATACAATAAAAAACATGGGAGTTTTCCTACACACTAGTGAACTAGAAGATTCAAAATACTAATACTTCTTACCTTTTCTTTTGATTGCCTCATCCAACCAAAAAGGATTCCCCTCATGCATTTCACTACACTCTGTCCCAAGTCATATGCTTTTCCTCGGTCATCATCTATTCTCCTTCAAAGTACAAACACACATCATTACAGTCAATTAATGTTTCAAAATATGATTTTCAATATCAAAGGCTATTTAACTCAATGGTGTGTTCTGAAACTTTTTAAAATCAAAAGCAAAATGTTTGCTTTTCCTGGACTATAATCTAGAATTTTAACAATATGTTTAACTAAATTGCAGAAAATTCTATGCTCCCAGTTTCATAGCCAGTCAATCTCATGAAATAAATTTAAATTTAATACTATAGTACTAAATACTCTAAGATGCTTAAAACCATCATAATGCAGTACCCTTATCATGACATTTCTACATTTACCTAGCAATCTAATCAACACATTTAATTAGTGAGATCAGGGGCACAGCTTTACATATGCATGTATGCCCATATATAACATTGAAAATTCAAGATAAAAATTTTCTTTGACATGAAATCTTAATCTGATTGTTTTATCCCAATAAAATTTTTTAAAAAGTGAGAGTGATCAAAAGTTCACATTTTCCTTTCCTGAAGATATATTTTTGATAGAAACTTACCTCTCTTCACACAACAGCTATTCCTCATGTGTCTGCCTTTGAGATGTTGCTCATACCACTAGCCTTGAGCTATCTCTTACTTAAGACATGTGTTTTAACATGAAATGCACTAGTACATGAGATAATCATCATGCAACAACAGCCTTCCACCAATAGGAGAACAACACACCCCCTTCATGTGCAGTAGATCACCACAAGAAATTGCACTCAAAATTAGCTTCATTCTTTTCCTCTGCACTGTTGTGAATTGATGTTTTCTCAAACGTTAAACTTTGTTCAATGTAGTGAGATTTTTGCTGCCCTTATTCCAGTGTTAACTTTTGTTTATTTTATTTCAACATAGATCACCTTTCAATTACTGTAATTGAAATTAACTTCATTCTTAGAAGAGGCAAGAATAATGTGCACTGGCAGTGGGGAGGAAGAGTAGGAAAGTATGCAGAGAGAAAAGTATCTATCAGTAATACATTTTCAGGTAAGAAAAATGTTAACTTTCAAAATCCCACATTAATGTGTTAAAGAGAAAGGCCAGTGCAATTGTGAAAACATAGATGAGCTTCCTTCAGAGAGGACAACTGAAGGGAAATGTCCATGGTTTGTGACACCCTACTGTGGGCAATTACTAGAGGAGCACCACTCATGGGAAACCACATCCATCTCATGTAGAGTATACTCTTTACCTAGATGGAAGTATGAAGGAATGAAGGCAAAGACAATTTATTGCAGGGAAGGGTGAAAATGTGTATGACCAACCAAGCAGTTGTACACAACAGGTCAGATGGACATGAGGTGTAGTGGGGCTAGGGTAATGATTATACTATACAATTTGGTATGTATTCTGTTATATCATTTACTCAACATACATTATATAATAGAACATTTTTCCCCATCTGACTGGCCAAACCACTGGAGGTACATGATATCCTGAGGGAGACAAAACTGTCAGAAGGCAGAGGTAATGGGAGATGAAGATGTTGGATGTAATTCACATTCCAGACAAAAAGATCTCTTCAAAGGTCATAAAATGTAGGAAGCCAGAAAGTGAGTCAAGTGATGGATCTGATGTGATAAGATGTGATACAGCCTGCCAGCATCTCCATCCAGGAAGGAATAAATTATCTAGATGTGTCAAGAATACATCCTATAAGTATAAGGGATGAGAGATCCCTTGAATAAAAGAGAGGTCCCATGGCAAGAATAAATAACCATTGGAACTCCAAAATGGAGCTGTGACAGCTTGAAATGGACACAGAAGATGATCAGGATAAGTACAAATATAGAGAGAGCCTAGATCAACAGGGAAGAAATTATCTCTCTCTTGAATCGTTGAAGTTCTAATAAGAAATGAATGGTTGAGAACAAGACCTAGGATGATCTGTTAAACCAAGTATGGGAGGCATTGAATGCATAAAGATCAGACCTGCAATGGCCACAAGCAAAGATATGAGTGGGCCCAAAACATAAATTCTGATGTGCAGAAGCAAAGGTCCCTGAAATAAGTCCCACCCCAACATCTGATATGAGAAACAATCATAAAATTGTCAGAGTGAATCATAACCAAGCAATGATCTAGCCAACATGACAGAGCCTTGGGAAGAGAAGGTCTGCTACCTTCTCAGAAGAGGAATGTGGCTTACAGGAGATATTACGTTAAAAAAGCCTCATGTGAGCTTCACCTAAAGGGACAATATATTCAAAAGACATGAGAATCCCCAAAGAGAGAGAGAACCTCTTGCACAGGAAGTATAGAAGAGGCAAAAGTTGAGGTGACTATATGCTCTGCTCCATGTATTGCAGATTAATGGCAGAAGACTGAGCCCAAATGAGTTGAGAAGTGAAAAAAAGGAAGAGGTAAGGAGGAGCCAGTCATCCACGTAATAATAGAAACAAAATTCCAGACAGTGAACATGGTGAACAAATGCTTCAATGACTCTGTAGAAGATATAATGATCCAAAGTAATGCTGAAGGGAAGAGATAAAAAACAGGTACATTTGATTCTAGTGAACAAATCAAAGAAAACCATCAGCAGGACGAGGCAATCAGATTATGTAGAAAGGCATCCAAGACATTAACCTAGGTTATCCATAGTATGGGGGAAAAGAACCAATGGAGATGAAGAAATCCCTTCATCTTGAACTGAGGAACCACTGGATTGTAGTTGAGAAAAGAAAGGCCGACGACAGTATTCCAGTCTTCAGATTTTTGGAGATAGTAACAAACAAAAATAAAACCCTGAAGAGGGCAGAGGATCCTCTTGATGGCTCTCTTGACCAAACTATCCAATACCACTGCCTCAAGATGCAGAAGATGCTGAGGATCAGAGTTGGAGAAAAATGAATGGGAAAAAAAGACAGAGGAGGATTAGACAAAAAGTGAAGAGAAAAGCCACATGAGCTTGAATGACCTACCAATCAGCTGTAAATGGAGACCAGGGATCTACAAACAGAAACAGGTGTGCTCCCATGGGGCCTGATCAACTGGGTACATAGAGAAGTAGTTACCAATGTGACATGTGACAGCAACTCGATGGGAGGGTGCCAGCAAGAAGAAGTAAAAGAATGAGAATTGGGAAAAGAGAGAGAGGTGGAAGGTTCACAAGGTTGTGGAAGATGATAAACCAAGGTGGAAAGGGAGGGCTGGTATCAAGCAGCCTCACCCCAAGTTTCCAAGGTGTTAGGAAACATCCCTGAAAACTTCAGGGCAAAGAAAATGAGCCAAACAGAGGTCCCATAGGTAATAATGGGGAAGATGAATAGCAGAGAGAAGAGCATCATGTACCAACAACAGAGAAGACAAGTAACCAGGGACAAAGCATAAGACAAAACCTTGGCCAAGGTATTGAAAAATACCAACCATAGATCTCCAGTAAAACTATCAGGATAATGGTATAGAGCTTTGGAGAGGAGATGATAAGAGGGTAGTTAATGAAGGAGATAGTTAAGAAAAATGACAAAGATGAGAAAATTGAGCACTAGTTATTGGAACTCCTCCAAGTGGGTAAAAGGGACTCCAGGGATTGGGAATCCAAAAATGAAAAAAGGGGCTGGCCATAAACAATGACAAAAAAATCCTGGATTTGAGGAGGATGAAGAATTTGAGTGTGAACAAAGCTGATCCAGAAATGAGTCAGCATGTACACATACATCTCAATAAGGAGGAAAAAAACACAATCCTCATCATGAGAGTAAGGAACAGGAAGAATCAAAATGAAAGAGAAAGTAAAGAACAAACCTGAAAAATCAAATCCGGAGAGATCAGGAGGAGGAATATTGGCCTCTACATGTAAAGAGGAGCCTAGTGCAAATCCAAGGGGTGGAAAGAGTCAATCAAAATCATCATCTTTATGGTCATATTCAAAAAGAGGGGAACACACTCCTGATGTAGGGACAGGAAGTTGAGGCAATGAAGACAATAACAAACTCACGACACACTGAACAATGGTAGTGACATCCTCCACAGTCAATGAGCCTTCAGTGGCCACAAACAAAGTAGGGTCAGTGTTAGCTACATTTGCAGGAGCTGGGAAGGAGGTAGTAGTCACCATCACTTGAGAAATCATTGTGATTAAAGGAATCCTCAGATTTTTGTTTTTGTACACAGTAACTGAAAAGTGATGCATGTTAAAATAAAATAAAGGCAGTGCAAATCACACTACACTGAACAAAATTTAAATTTTGAGAAACACATTCATTCACAACAGCACCAGAATGAAGTTAATTTCAAATGCAAGTGTTTATGGTGATCTACTGTGCATGGAAGGTGTATCACCCTTCTATTGGAGAAGGGTCATTGTCACATGATGATTACATCATGCACTAGCACAGTTCACATTAAAACCAGTCTCAGGTGGGAGATAACTTAAGGCTAATGGCATGCACCAGATCTCAATGGCAGACATGCTAAGAATAGCTATTAAGTGCAGAGGGGTTAGGATTTCATTTCAGAGTGTAAGTTTTTATAATATTTTATATTGTCTGTATGGTTAAGTTTTTATAGACTATATACACAAATAATCTTCCAAAACTTACCTGAGAGAGGTCCCATAGACCTCCAACAGTAGGAGGGAGAGATCACCCTCTGACACCTGTACATAATTCAAAGTTATACCTACTTATGCCCTTGTAGATAACATAATCACATTACCTGAAAATACTATTTGCATAACACTGTAACATAGCTGGAACACGTACACAACCCTTACAATACTCACTCAGCCAGAAAACAAATTTACATAATATACTTACCTAATAACAACAAACAACCTATAGTAATCTAACCATTCACAAATTAGTTACTTAACCATTACAAATTTATAACATAACATAATGTTTAGGGACAACAAGGGACCTATTGGTCCACTAAGGCTGTCCCATCCTATAAACTAAACTAAAACTATTAAAAAATAAAACAAAAACCTCAAAGCCAGCCCTTATCATTCATACAGTTATCAAACTTTCTGCTAAACTCACTTAAATTTTCTGCCTCCAAAACACCTGAAGTCAACTCATTCCAGAGGCCAACCACTCTGTTAAAAAAATAAAACTGTCTTAGCTGAAGATGACTTCTACCCTGCCAAGATTTATATTTGTGTCCCCTAGCCCTATTATTCTCGCCATTAAGTATGAAAAAAGGTGATGCATCAACACTATCTATACCCTTTACAATCTTAAACACATCAATCAGATCCCCTCTAATTCTTCATTTTTGAAGAGGAGACAATTTCAAAGATCTTAATCTCTTCTCATATGACAACCCTCCATCCCAGGCACCATTCTAGTAACCCTTTCCAACAATTCAATATCTTTCCTTAGGTTAGGAGCCCAGTGACCTGTGTAATGAAATTATAACCTCTTTAGACTTGTATTCAATATTTCTGTAGATACAACCTCCAATTCTATTTACCCTACCACTAGCAACAGCACTTTGATTGAATGACTTTAAAGATTGATCAACTATTACACCGAGATCCCTTTCTTTCATGACACTGTTAAGATTATTCCCATCCAAATTACACATATAATTCAAATTATAATAACCCACATGCATGATCTTGCATTTATTATAATTAAAAACCCATCTGCCATTTATCTCCCCAACTCAGTAAATGACCTAAATCATTTTTAAAAGCAGCAGCATCCTTCTTACAGCTAGCAACACCAATAGTCATGGAATAATTGTAGCTAAAGGAGATCTATATGGGTTGTCTTTACCAAAATAGATAAAATATTTTGCTACAGGAGGTTTATGTGGGTTATACTTACATGATGCTACAGAAGATTTATATGGGTTATATTTACCATGATGGACAAAAATGTAGCTATTGATTATCTTTAACATAATGAAGAAAACAGAAAATGTATCTACTGAGTTATCTTTACCATAACAGACAAAAATGTATGTATGGAAGATTGATACTGTTATCTTTACCATGATGGAAAAATATAGATATGAAACATTTACATTGTTATTTTACATAATTGTAAAGAAATATATCAATTAGAGAATTTAAACTCCGTTAACTTTAAAACAAGGGAGAAAACGGAGCTCCAAAATATTTATACTGTTATATTTACCATGAAAAAAGATGTAGCTGTGGGAGATTTATACAGTGCTATCTTTATCATGATAGAGAAAAATATAGCTGTAGGAAGATTTATACTTGTTATCTTTACAATGATGGAGAAATTTGTAGCTATGGGGAGATTTATACTATGTTATTGTTTTCCATGATGGCAAAAAACATAGCTTCAAAAGATTTATATATATGATCTTTCCTATGATAGAAACAAGTTTTGTTACAGGCAATTTATATTGCATTATTTTTACCACGATGGAAAATAATGTAGCTTTGGGAGATTTAATATGTTACATCTTTACCATGATGGGAAAAAAATTGAGATTCTGTAGATTTATACTGTTATATCTTTACCATGATAGAAAAAATATAGATACCACTTATAATGTGTTATCGTATTGTGATGGTGAAAAATGTGGATATGGGAGATTCATACTGTTACACATTTACCACATGTAATAAAATATAGCTTGAAACAATTATACTGTGTTATATTTACCATTTGTGACAATCTAATTCTGCAAATGTTAAATGGTGATTGAATCATGTACAACCTCAACTAGCTCAAGAAACACATAGAGTAATTTCAGTAACTGTTTATTAACACATAAAGACAAGTTACACAAGGCAATTCATAAAGAGTAAACAAGATAAATTCACATGCTGAATAGCAAATCAATTAGGCTCTGGTAGATTGCCTGATTTTTACATGCAGTACTAATAAAAAACCTAAAAACCTACTAACCAAAGCTCATTACTTCACTCAAAAGTATTTATATACTGCAGCTCAGCATACATTAGTGTTATGTGTTTACTACAATTAACATAACTAAACTTCATAAACCAATTAACAATAAACTCCTTGTATATCCAATATCATGTGACTGTTGAGTTACATTATACTATGTAGTTTAAGCTTAAACTTTAATGACTGTTCAAACAGATGCATGCATCTCCAAATCTCTAATTTCTAGAGTATGCACATATTTTTAGAGTGTGTGTGTGTGTATTTGAAAAAAACAAGACATGAAAATTTACGACGGCAAGATTTAATTAATGTTCATATTGTTGTATTCATTGAGAAATAATCAGTTATTGGCCAAGGCTGTAACTGGATTGCTGTAGACATAAAAAAAACTAGACAAATAAAATAAGAACACTGACATCTTATATTTATTAATTTTATGGTTTAAAAAAATTAAGGTGGGGCAGACTCCCTAAATCAGCACCTACATATACAACATTATAAAATTATTAATTTCTGAAGAAATGGGTGGGGATATGCTCCCCTTGATCTGTGCCTGCTTAAACACCATTAAATAATGCAATTAATTTCTGGAATAAAATGGATGAGGGTCTGGACCCCTCCCCCAGACCTGCACCTACTAATACAACATTACAGAACATTTTTGTAATTATAAATTAGGAACATAACACACTTAAAAAAACAGTATATTTACATTTTATTTAAAATGTAAGTAGTTGCTAAGTTTAAGTGCTGCTAGCTAGTTGCCATCTCTGTAGTCAGCAGTTCAAAATGAGTGACAATGCAGATAGGCTTAGAAGCTTTGCAATAACAAAGAAAGGATAAGCAAAATTAGTGGCAATGGGAATTGAGCTTGATACCCTCAAATCACAAAGCATCCTCCCACCTGCCTATTATGTAGCTTTGTACTTAACAATAGAAAAACATAATGGCAATATTTTGATTACTTGGATAATCAGAATAATTGAAAACAGCAATAATTTGGAAACCCTAATTTCAATTAGTTGATTTTTTTGTGATATTAATCAATTAACCATAATTTAGATTAATTTATCAGTTTATAACACACTGATCAATGTAATAGCTGCTAATAGGTAATCAATCATATGAATTAACTGATTAAATTGCCCAGTTCTACTAAGCAGTGAAAAAAATTAGAACCACAAAATCTACTAACAAAAATTCATTGCATAAATCAACAGTTAAGTACTTATGTTAAGTACATTGGTGTTACGTGTTTAAATTAAATAACACAACTATGCATCACAAATCAATCAACAATAAACACTTTGTATATCCAAAATTATGTTACTGTTGAGTTATATCATACAATGTAGTTTCAACTTAAATAAGATGATTGCACTAAATGCAAGTAGAAAACGTGCAACTTATTATTAACAGAAGTTGTGTGTGTGTGTAATGATACAATAATATATTTCATGTAATGACTATGTGCCAAGAAATGTCTGCATCTGAAGGAAGGAATAACACTAACTTTGTATTTCACATATTATAGAGAAAAATATAGTTACAAGATACTTATACTATGTTATCTTCACCATCATGGAGGCAAATTTTTCAGTGGGAGATTTATACTGTATTATCTTTTCCATGATGGAAACAAATTTTGCTATGAGAGACTTACCATAGTGGGAAAATATGTAGCTACAGGAGATTTATACTGTATTATCTTTTCCATGATGGAAACAAATTTTCCTGTGAGAGACTTACCATAGTGGGAAAATATGTAGTTTTAAGAGATTAATATTGATATATTTACTATGATAGCAAAAAATATAGCTATAAGAGATTTATAATAAGTGATCTTTACCATGATGAAAAGAAATTTTCCTATGGTATATTTATATTGTTATCTTTACCACAATGATATAAATTCAACTACAGGAGATTTACAGTGTGTTATCTTTACCACAGTGGAAGAAGAGAGATTTATATGATGGACAACCTTGGTTTTTGTCTTTATCTAGTTAGTTCTTCAATGAAAAAACTGGGTATCTATTTATATAGTTAGCTCTCACACTGAATAATCTGAATGTATGAATTTATGTAGTCAGTTGTCAAAATGAACAACTTGAATATCTCCATTTCTATAGCCAACTCTAACAATGAATATCTTAAGCGTCTGTATTTATATAGCCAGCCTCAAAACAAACAAGCTTGGTGTTTGTATTTATGAAGTCAATTATCACACTGAACAAGCTGGGTGTTTATATTTATGTATTCAACTCTCACACTGAACTAGCTGGGTGACTGTATTTATGAAATCAACTCTTACATTGAACAACCTGGATGTTTGTATTTATGAAGTTGATTTGCTGAACAACCTTGGTGATTGTACTTATACGTAGTCAATTCTTACAATGAACAACCTGGGTGTTTATATTTATCTAATTAGTTCATTTATTGAACAAGCTGGGTGTTTGCATGTATGCAGTTAACTCTTACACTGAGCCTTGGTGATTGTATGTATTAGTCAGTTCTTAACTGAACAATATGTGCATCTCTATTTATGTAGTTAAATCTCAAAATAAACAACTTGGGTATTTGTATTTATGTAACCAGCTCTCACACAAACAACCAGCAAGTCAGTATATATGTAGCCAGATCTCAAACAACTTTTGGGTGCTTGTATTTATGTTCTAAAATCTTATTAGTGAAAGCAAAGAATATGTTATGTCAACCAGACTTCATCTACCATATCCAGTGCCAATGAGGCTTTTTGCCTAATACCAGAGCTCATCAGGAGATGATAGATGTAGTAGTGATCTAGGTGCTACTTGTATCATCAACATTCCTGAACAATGACTGTTATAGTGTAAACTAGATAAAGTAACTTATATGTAATTATTATCAAATCATTTGCTTAGCAGATGTTAAGGGCAAAAATTGATAACACATTACCATTTATTCATTTTATGTTTAACACCAAATATTTACTTATAATTATTATACTTTTTATTTCAATTAACTTTAGTTTCATTCAGAAGAACTGGCAAACCATAAAGCTAGTCTTGTTCCTGGAGTGGGTCAAGCAACTACAGCATGAATGAGAGAAAACCACATAGGTTATTCAAAGAACTTTTGAGTGAAAGCAAATAAGAATATATTAAAATTTGTCAACCACATTATATCTGCCATATCCAGTGCTGATGAGACCAGCGGTTAGCTCTTTCATTGAACATCTTGCGTTTCTGTATTTGTATAGTCAGCTCTCACAATGAGCTATTTCAGCTCTGAAGATGAACGAACTAGTTGCCACTACTTTAGTCAGCTCTCACACAGAACAACCTGGATGTTTGTATTTATGTAGTTAGCTTTCACAATGACGAAATTGGTTATCCGTAGTTATTTAACTCTCACAACAAACAACCTTGGTGTTTGTATTTATGTATTTAGATCTCACAATGAACAAATTGGTTTTTTTATATTTATGTAGTCAGCTTTCACAATGAACAACCCTGGTGGATGTATTCATATAATTAACTTTCATAATGAACAATCACGATGACTGTATTTATATTTCCACTTCTCACACTTTAGCATCATAAGTAGGTGTATTTATATATGTCTAATCCAACTTTTTTTATAAGGGCATTCGTACATATTTGCATTTACTTACCTTAGCAACTTTTATTATGGTATTCCTACATAGCTGTAATTAGTTACTTAGGCCAAATTTTATCTGTGTATTCATCCATATCTGTATTTACTCACCTAAGCAAACTTTCCCAAATGATAAAAGTAAATGTATCTGGTTTAGTTTGTCCATTAAATGGTCTAATTTTAAAATGGATGCCACCACTCTTGTGTTTCACATATTTCATATTTGAATACTTTATTGCATCGTGATTACAAGATTCTTCAAAATGTTAATAACTATTAGGAATAATCTTAAAATGTTACATAAAAAAATTTTCAAAAACAATTAAAATACATAAGTATAATAATCTTTATAGAATTTCTTTTAATACAACTGTGATAAAATTGCTTCTTTACCTGTATGACTGATAAAGACCCCAAACAGCAACAGCACAATATATACTGTCTCTCACATAGGCTAATTCTTTATCTTGAGATAATGCTGGAAATAATCCTGTTGTTGGACTTTGAAAGTTCAGAATTTGTCTTTTTACTAAACATTAAAGGATTAAAAGAGAATTTTTTAGAGAACAAAGGAGAAAAAGCAAATAATATTAAAGTTAATTCTAAGACAAAAATAATAACAAAAACTTGAACATGCTTTTTAACATACTTTAAGTAATTTCAAATAATTTAAGACTAATAATAAAAATCCTTTTAACACCACACAATTTAATTGTACTTAATCATGAATAAATAATAATACAACATTGTACACACAGTTGTTAACATCTGAAATTTTATCACAATATACTATAACATACTTTGCCCATAATAAGCATCAAGTTGACGAACAGTGTCTGCATAATTGGCTATCTTGAACTGTTCTATCTCTACTTCAGTAAGACTACTCAATCGACCCCTATACTGGATTAGTGCTGGAGATGGATTTGGAGACTTAACTAATTTGGCAGTTTCAATAGCAGCTTGGGATACTGAAGGTTTATGCATTCTGTAGTTATCATGAATCTGTAAAATATTTAAAACCAAATGGGCCTACATTATTAGTACATATCTTTTAAGTATCAAGCAAAGCTTTGTTGAAATATTAATTATAATTCATTATTAAAATAATTTAAATTGACATTCTACTTTTCTACTAATCTTTATTTTTAAGGTTCAATTAACCTTTTGCCACTAATTAATTACTATATCAGTGGTAGTAACCAGTACTAGTAGTACCATCCCCAACTTAATTCAAACAAGTGCTCTCTCACAAAACTATTTAAAATTAAAATTTAACCTTTAGGTCTACTGTAACTTTAAGTAACAGCCTAACTCCAACGTGTAAGTAACAGTGTAAGGCTATCACAGTAACTGTATCATTATCAATATTTATAGCTGTTAGGACACTACAAAAATATAACTAAGTTATAACCACTTTCAACATAACACAGTGAACTGCAATTCAGCTAAATGCTAATGGAAAAGTACTATAAACTTATCGTCATAATGAAAAAAAAAAAAAAGATAAACTTTTATATTTAACCAAATTATTCAGTTTAATTAAGTGTAAATCCATGGTTAATACTAATACTAGATATAGTAATACCAGATTGACCTTCGGTTTCAAGAAAACATGTCATTTGTAATGTTATATTAAAATTGATTTGTTAATATAAACTGCATCATCGGAATATTAAATATTAGGCAGTTCTAGTTTAATTTTGTCATTATATGTGTGAAATGAATAACGACAGTCACGCGAATGTGAAAGTATAAGAAAAAAAAAAACTTTAAAAGTTCGAAAGTACCTTCAAAAATGAATAAACCTGTTGATGACTCATACACGTGAAATACGATAAAGTTTGTTTGTCGAAACCATAAGCATCCTACAAAATTTAAAGAGCCAAAACATTGACCTTTATTATTATTAAATGTTTTTTAATTTACATATTTTGCGATATTAATATTATCTTGCATTTTATTTCAAATACATTAGCAAACCTAATAAATAGTAAAAACATTTGCACTCAGTAATAATATTTGTTATTGAATGATAATATAAATTATGATGTATATCTGAGCAGAATTTTTGTTAAGCCATTTGTACTTTGCTCCTGGTACTCTAATATTCAATTTGATAAAAAAAAAAATAATTTAAGTGAAGATATGTGATAAAAACGACCTTTCTAAAGAAGCGGAGTTATTTAATATTTATGTGTACAAAGCCTACAATGTTTTGGGCGGACGTTAAAATTCGGGGCTTGATTCTTCGGGATGGGCAGAGGACATATAGCCCATTGCCTAGTTTTGCGCTCAACAACAACAACAAAAACTTTCAAGTAAAATAAATAAATCAAGGTATTGAAGGTTTTTACAATTTATACTGAAGAAATTACCTATTTCTGCAAATATGGTTTTTAATAGTAAGGCTATTGACTTTTGTCTATAGATGAGCCAGATATGGACGAAATCAATGAAAATCGCTTATCATTGGTTTGACAAAAAAAAAATAGTCAAACATGAGCATTGAAATATGAAATCAAACAATTAAGTTTCCGAAACTTCTGTTTATGAGCTTATATGTATGTGGTGCACCAGCATACTATGCGTTTTCTACCTTCTCATGTAATCAGAGCCGAATTAACCGTGGCGCAGTTGCGCCAGGGCCCCTACTGACGATCCGTAAGGTCAGTTTAACTCTCTCTTTTTTCGATAACTCTTCATATTTCATCTGTTATTTGTTCTATTCTTACTTAATACAGACTAGATTAATTTTACAGACCTCGTAACTACCATAAAAAAATATGAAATAAATCAAAATTACCATTTTTTTCTTTCTAGAATTACTTCAAATTGTAGCAGGAAACAACATTCATCTACACTAAATAAGTTAAAACTTCTTAACCTTATACAACTGTTTGTAATTAACATTTTATTGCCTTTTGGACAATGATTGAAAAGAATAATAGAATTTTGAACTCGCAAAAATATGATTCCAGAACAATATATAGCAGAGCAAGATTTTTCAGCGTCAAAGAGAGGTATGCATTCAACATATGTTCGGATATGTTGTTCATTTAGCTAAAATTAAACTAAAACACAGCGAAACAAAAAAAGATGAGATTGGTTGATCTATTCTCCTTTTTCTGGAATTTTTTTTAACTTTTTAAAGATTCTGATGACTCTTTTATAAAATGATCCTGCGATTGGTCGCATGGCTCTAGAGCTATACAAAACCATGAAAAAAGTAAAGCCAACGTTTTGTTACGACAGCGGAAGTCACGTGACCCTGGTAACAGATGATGAGTTTCTAGAAGATTCACGAAGAGACGAGATGTACGCTTTTATAATATATAAGACCGCCAAGAAGTGACGGCAACAATTGAATTGAATTGAATTGCAGACAGAGATAGAGACGGACAATTGAGTCAAGTGCCGGAATTTGTGAATCGTTCGTTGTGAATTATAGCGTTTGTTTAAGTTAAACTGACTGTGGAAATTAAGTGTATTGCAAAGTTGTATTGAGAAAGAATTAACTAGTTTTATTTAAGAAAGGACATGTATTGCTAAAGTTTCTTCGGAAAGAATTTTTACGGAAATTAACAAACGAACAGAGACGTAACAAATTGGTGTCAGAAGC
>NW_013667517.1:114583-115914 GCF_000517525.1 Limulus polyphemus
GGTTGCCAATGGATCTGTTAACAGGTCGCCTACCTTATGAAGAGTTGCCTGAAAATGTGTCAGAATTCGTGAAAGTATTATAGGAAAGGATGGATAATATTCACCATCAAGTGCGTTCAAACTTGAAAACGTCTGCTGATTCCATATCGCTATGTTATGATAAGAAATCTACTGAAGTCAGCTTTGTACCAAGAAACAAAGTGTGGTTATATAATCCCAGGAAGACCAAAGGGAAGTCTCCTAAGTTGTCAGCTCCACGGGAAGGCCCATATGACATAGTGAATCGTCTCTTAGACGTAACTTATCGGATAAAATGTGGGCGGCGAAGTAAGCCAAAGGTGGTGCATGCCAACAGGCTTTGTCGTTATCACGGTCCAGGATATTTCAGTTGGAATAAAGTGAACAATGGAGCAAAAGACGCTACTGAAGACATGTCACCTGGAAAGGCCACTGTCGAAGAAGAAACTGTACTCGGTTTTGAGAAGGGGAAACAGTGAAGCCCTTCATGAAGTTATTACCACTGATGTGACCATTACCGATGATTGGACAATTCCTGAAAGAGCAGATGAGCCTCACATGAAACAGAAGCCAGTATGGAATAAAATACGTCCCGTAAAATTAAGAGACTTTGTTGAATTTTAATGTTTGTGTTTGTAGTGTTCGTGAATTCTGTACATTTAATTAAGTTATTGTTAATTATCTCTTGGTTTAATTTAAATGGCTATTGTTCGGGACGAACAATACTGTTACGTCTCCGTTTGTTAGTTAACTTTCCGTAACTTCGTTCCGACGAAACTTTAGCGACACAAGTCCTTACTTAATAAAACTGGTTTATTCTTTCCGAACATAACTTTACGATACACTTAATTTCAATATTCGCGCTAAAACAAACACTATAACGAACGAACGTTAACTTCAACAGTACCCTGTGACTGCAGTTCAGTTACTCACTATCTACACAGACCTTACCTTCCCGTCACGTTGTCACCCTCTTTTATATTTCAGGCTACCCTGTATCTAGTAAATACTAGAGCATTCGCCAAAGTACAGGATAGTTCTAGAAAGTAGAGGGCGTGAGAATCACATGATCTCGATGACGCAACAATACTAAGGAAGGGGCAGTGTTACGACAGCGGAAGTCACATGACGCTGGTAACACGTGATGAGTTTCTAGAAGACTCACGAAGAGACGAGATGTACGCTTTTATAATATATAAGATCGCCAAGAAGTTGACGACAACAATGGAATTGAATTGCAGACAGAGATAGAGACGGACAAGTGAGTCAAGTGCCAGAGTGTGTGAATCGTTCGTTGTGAATTATAGCGTTTG
>NW_013667517.1:116888-118386 GCF_000517525.1 Limulus polyphemus
TTCGGAAAGAATTTTCACGGAAAATTGCCAAACGAACAGAGATGTAACAATTTATTCTGTGCATTGCTCGATGGGACAAACTAATAGCATAAAAATTGTGGATTCAAAGTTAAACAATGATTTAAAAAACGAAATACGATATTGGCGGAGGGTATTGCGTCGAGTTGTTGAATGTCTAAAATTCTTATGTGGAAGAGGATCATTACTCAGAAGGGATAGAGAGGAGATTGAAGACTTCAACAATGGCAACTTTTTAGTTGCATTAGAATTTGCAGCTAAATTCGACCCATTCTTGGCCAAGCACCTTGACATACGTGGAAATAAAGGCCGGGGAGTTACCTCGTATTTATCCTTCACAGTTTATGAAGATATTTTTATTTTGATGGCTAATAAAATTTATAAGACAATTGCTGATGAAATTCACGGTCCTAAATACTTTTCAATAATTGTAGATTCCTCACCTTATGTCTCACACTTGGATCAGTTAGTTATAATATTGCGATACGTGGACGAGGAAGTCGTTATACAGGAGCGTTTTGTCGGTTATGATTCTTCCAGTGGCATACAGTAAATAAGATGAGAATCGACATTCAAAATGCACGCGGACAATCGTACGATAATGCAGCAAATATGTTCGATAAACACAACGGCCTACAAGAACATAAACCAATATATTGATTACATCCATTGTGCAGCACATTCATTAAATTTAGAAGGCGTAAATGCAGTGGAAAGTTGCGAATGTGCATCGAATTTTTTTATTTTCTTCAACCTTTGTACAATTTTTGTGCTTCTTCAACCAAGCGTTGGCAATGCATTTGTGATGGCGGGAAGCCAGTTATTCTTAAGAACCTCAGTAGAACAAGATGGTCAGCCAGATAAGTTTCAACAAAAGTATATATAAAAACTACGACTAAACTTATACCAACCTTGAGGATTTATCTAAGGATATTGATGCAAGGTAAACAATAAGAAATGAGACTACTGATTTGATTAATAAAATGAGAACGTTAGATATTGATTTTATGACAGTGTTTTAGTATAAAATTCCTCGAAGATTTGATGCTATAGGTGCTAAACTTCAAGAAAAGAACCTTGATTTGTCTACTGCTGTAAAGCTTATCAGTTCGCTGAAGGAACATGTACATTCACAATGTGAAGAATTCGATAGAATCGAAATTCAAGCTCACCAGCTTTCAAATATAGTAGAAGAACAGTTTAGAAGTGAGATTTCTTGAAAGAGAAAAATAAAGCTGGCAAATGATGAGACTTCTGAAGGTGAAATTAGTTTATCTGGAACTCAAAAGTTTCGCGTAGGAAATTTTATACCGGTAGTTGACAAGTTACAAATGTATTTGGAAAATCGACTTGCTGCATATTGTTGCGTCAGCGAGGTCACATGACAAGTATCACGCCACGTCCTTCTCGAACCTTCGTGAATTGTCGGAAGACTACTAGATTGGGGGTATCTTGTATATATATAAGACGGTCACGAATT
>NW_013667517.1:119386-123465 GCF_000517525.1 Limulus polyphemus
GGTTCGTCGGAACGAATTTACAGAAAATTAACTAACGAACCGAGACGTAACAATATGATAACCATGATTTTCTACCACTATATTACAAAGTATACACTTATCCCAGAGACCATTTGAGGAAACACACTTAATCACCACAACCTTGCAAGCATATTCCTTAAGGCTCCTGAATGCTATCTTATGGTTGGCCATGGCCTACAGTTGATGCCTTGAGATCTCTGTGGGTCTTACTGAGGGGTTATTTCAGTATCAGCAAGTCTGGCTCGAGAGCACTGCTACTTCTCCTCTTGCTGTGTTGCCCTCTGTCTCAGTCATCTGTCCTCACTGTTAGACAGAACCCATGCTTCAGTCCATTCAGTGACCATTTCCTAGCAGTATCTATTTATCACGAGAATCTGTCCCAACATTAGACAGTATGCTATTGCCTTTGAACACAGAGGAATTATATAGATTTTTACTTGTTCACCCAAGAACCTTTTCCTGAAAATTGCCACTAGTTAGATTAGGGTGAACAATTTTCAAGAAATGTTCCAATGAAAAATCACTTGATAGCTCATAAAAGAAGGGATAGAAAGCCCTTTCAGACATTGGTTTCTCGACTAAATGACTGTCATAGCTGTCGATAATCAAGGAGACGCCACATAATGTATTACATATGTAGCAAGGTGAACATAACTCGATAGCTTGGAAATTAAGGATTGCCACTTACTTTCAGTCAGTGCTTGTACATCAGTGGCAGTCCTAACTGCTGATCTGACAGTTAATCCCAAGCATGACGGCTAGGAGGTCACAGTTAATATTTCGGGCAACCGCTGAAACTTTTTTGCATATCATTAGCTAAGCTGAGATGCTCCATAACAGTATCTTCATCTTCCTCAGTCTCATATCAGTACCAAATTCCAACTTATGGTCAAACCGGGGCACGAGAGGTTCTCCCATAATACAAGGAAACAGCGTATCCATGTGCTGGGCGTGTTTGTGCATGCCTCATGAATGCTGGCTCGTGTTTGCTAGTGGAATAACTTGTTTGGGTACTAGGTGTTTGTCTCTGTGGTAGAGCTCTAAAACTAGGATCTGGTGATTCAAGTTCAAATCTGTGCAATACTACAAATATTATCCAACTTTAAGCTGCGAGAGCGTTCTAAGAGTGACAGGCAATCTCTTAACATGAATGAGGGGTGGTAAGTTTCTGCTGACTTACTGCCTTCCCATTCTGGCCAGTAGTTCAAAATTAGGAACGGTGGCAGATACAGTTAGAAGATTTACTTTATATATATAATACACGGTAATAAAAATTATTTTTCTGGAATCACTGTGCATACAATTTGTTAATGTGAAGACCTGACGTTAGTAGTAGTACTAGTACCATATAATATGCAGCCCAAGGAGCTATAAAGGAAGAAAAACCAAATAGGATTTCGACCTTCACATAAAAACAATAATATAAATTCTGTTTGTTTTAAGTACAAAGCTACACAATATGCTGTCTGTACTATGTTTATTGGATGTATTGAAACCCGATTTTTAGCATGATAAATCCTCAGACTTGTCACTGAGCCACCAGGGCAATATTGGAAATAATATTAAGTGATTATGTTACAAATTACCAAACACTCATATGAATTTATTTCTAAGTGTCATCTTCCAGAAATAAATATATGTAAAGTTTTGGACGATTTATAACTTTTTCAATTATTTCAGTGTCTTTTTCGTCTATGCGATTAACGATATATTTTTTTTTATAAAAGTAATAATAAGCATCAAACCTTAGCACTAGATTAGACTTATTTGGTTCCCATTTATTTAAAATTTTCTAATTTATGGGAAAAAATGACATTCCACACAAATATTTATTTTAAAGTGTACTTCGTTGGATCTATGAGTGCTTTGTATGTGTCATGCATTAATCAAAAAATTAGCCATTGGGTACCGCGAATGTGATATCTAATTATTGCATGGTCGAAAAATATTCTATACCACTACCACTAATTGTAACTTTTGTTCACGTGTAGTCTAACCATCAAGGAGTTTAATAGCCTATATAAAACTCCGTGCTAACCACCCTCTATCACACTACGATCAATTTGGAGAATTTTAATACGTCTACAATAAAAACGCACCAATTGCCATCTGAAACAGGTGACTAACGGAAACTATGCAACTATATAATGCTTGGAGACGGCTTTAATGGGTAATGAAGAAAAAACTGTAATATAAGTTTAACATAACAGTAAATGTACAACGTTTCGACAAGGTTTATCATTACCGAATATGGAACTATATATTTTCCGCAATCACAAAACTGTATAGATTTTTGGTATTATTTTTTACATAATGGATGTTTACCGAATGTATTCAGTTCATGGAAATAAAAAAATGGATTTAATTTCAAAAATGAGCAGAAAATGTTTATAAAATCTGAATGAGTCTACGACAAAAACGCACCAATTGCCCTCTGAAACAGGTAACCAACGGAAACCATCGAACTGTAAATTTTGCGCAATCACAAAATCCGGTGTCGATTTCCGGTATTATCGTTTACGGAATGAATGTTCACCGAATGTATTCAGTTCATGGAAATAAAAAAATGGATTTAATTTCAAAAATGAGCAGAAAATGTTTATAAAATCTGAATGAGTCTACGACAAAAACGCACCAATTGCCCTCTGAAACAGGTAACCAACGGAAACCATCGAACTGTAAATTTTGCGCAATCACAAAATCCGGTGTCGATTTCCGGTATTATCGTTTACGGAATGAATGCTGACCGAATGTATTCAGTTTGTGGAAATAAAACAATGATAAACTTTAAAAGATGAGTAAAAAACGTCTATAAAATCTATATTCTATAACAAATATACTTTCACAGTCTTACTAACAAGAAAAGGGGGAGTCGAAAATTTACTCTCGTTTTCACGATGTTTCACCCACTGTGCATTCAGGTTAATTTTCAATAGGATAGAGGCTTTCTGTTAGCCAATTTATGATTGGCCCATTTTTCATATGGTTTGTTATGCATTCCGGTTAAAGTTTGACTTGAGAAAACGCGCGTGTTTGATATTGTGTTATGGTATGTGGTTTTTGAACGCTCATGTAACCCAAATCGTGAAGAGAAGTACAAAGTAAGTTCGAATTAGATATATTATCCCTAAAATCGGTAGTCGATCGTATTCGTACTGAACTTACTAGAAACATTGCTATTTTACATTTATTGTTAACTTTTAATGTCGTAATGGTAATATAGAAATGGTTGATAAAGAGAGGGTGGAAATTGGGGAACTTCTGCCCTGGGTACAAGTGATCATTGCTCTATTACTAATATTAGTATTACTAGGTTCGATGTTTTGCCGTATTATGCATATAGAAATCAGGAATAATGTTATTTTAGTTACAAGTTTCGAAAAAGCAAATTTTGAATTGGGCAGCTGAGTTATTTGGACATGCTAAACAAGTGTGGAAAATGTTTAAAATTAATAATAATTTTTTAAATATTCAAGATAAACATATTCCTTATACTTATTGTTATAGAAAGAAAAGGTTGACTGGACAGTGGAACTTAAATTAAGATAACATCAACAATATTTTGGTACAACGAGGGACCTAATGGTCTATCTCGGCAGTTCCATCCTCAAAACTAAATTAAAATGATTAAAAAAAATAAAATAATTTCTTTTTAAACCTAGCCCTTTTCATTCATATACTTATGAAGTTTTTTGTTAAACTCACTTAAATTTACTGCCTCTACAACATCTGAAGGCAACCCATTCCAAAGGCCAACCACCCTATTAGAAAAAATGAAACTGTCTTAGCTGAAGATGACTCCTACCTTGCCAAAATTTATATTTATGTCCCCTAGTCCTACTATTCTCGCCATTAAGTATGAAAAAAGATGATACATCAACACTATCAATTCCCTTTACAATCTTAAACACCTCAATCATATCCCCCTAACTCTTCTGTTTTCAAGAGAAAACAATTTGAGAGATTTCAGCCTCTCATCGTATGTAAACCCCTCCATCCCAAGCACCATTCTATTAACCTTTCTCTGAACCTTTTCTAACAATTCAATGTCCTTTCTA
>NW_013667517.1:123530-124879 GCF_000517525.1 Limulus polyphemus
ATTTGCCCTTAGTGAAACGAAGTTGACTATCCAATAAAATTCTAAACTTTGTTAAATGACTTTGCAGAGTATCTTTTAACAGACATCCCAAAATATTTCCCACAAATGATGTAAGAGTAATGGGTCTGTAATTACTGGGACAATTTTTATCACTTCTCTTGAAAAGAGGAGTTACATTAGCTAACTTCCAATCCTCTGGTATCTGCCCACTATTCAAGGACTGACAAAAAAGTAGTAGCAAGTGGCTCACATATCAAGTCTTTAACCTCCTTCAAAACCTTTGGGGAAATATTATCTGGCCCAGGAGCCTTATCCTTCTTTAAACTTCGCAGTTTTTTCTTAACCAGCTCAAAATTAATGCAGTCATCATGTGTGATTTTGTTTCCATTTATCAACTGGTCAAGATGTGGAATACTGCTCAAATCTTCATCAGTAAAAACCAAAGAAAAAGTAAAATTTAATAATCCAGCCATCTCATAATCATCAGATACTGGCCTTCCTTTATCATCCCTCAAGGGTCCTATCCCTATCTTAACATTTTGTTTCCCCTTAATGTATTTAAAGAAATCCTTACTGTTAATTTTTACATTTTCAGCCAATTGTTTCTCGGATATCCATTTTGATGTTTTAATTTCCTGTTTCACCAATTTTCATGATCTTCTATAATCTTCTAAGTCTCCTGTCATACCAGTCAATTTAAATTTCTTAAATTTATGATGCTTTTCTTTAATTTTATTTATTAAACTCTTTGCCAACCTGGTTTTTTACTTGTAGCTACCCTTTTCTTTCTATTAGGAATATGTTTACACTGAATATTTAAAATTTTTCCAAATCTGATCAGTGTCTCCATATAACTCAGCTGCCCAATTCACAACAGATAACTCTTGTCACATCCATATCCCTTCAAAATTTGCTTTTTTGAAATTTGTAGCCAAAATATCATTATTTCTTATCTGCATATGCAGCAAGACATTGAACCCAATAGAGCAATGATAACTTGCACCTAGATGTTCCCCAGTTTCCACCCTCTCAATCATTTCTGTATTTGAAGTTAACAAATAGTCTAAAATTGCATTGTTTCTAGTTCGTTCTTTGACTAACTGGTGAAGAAAGCCATCCAGAACAGTTTCCAAAAACCTTTCTTCCTCATGGTTTGATTCTAGAATTTCCCAATCTATATGCCTGAAATTAAAATCACCCATAATTATGACTTCATTAACAGCTAAAATCTTAATCTCATTGTAAAGTTTCTCACTAATTTCATGAGTATCATTTGGTGGTCTGTAACAAATTCCCACTAAAAGCCTTTTCCCTTAATATCCAATAATAGAAAACCAAATGGATTAAGT
>NW_013667517.1:124889-131692 GCF_000517525.1 Limulus polyphemus
CTTTGCTATTATCTTTGATATCCTCAACTTCAACAGGATGTAACTCACATTTTACATAAAGCCATTCCTCCTTCTCTCTTTAATACTCTATCCCTATTAAATAGCCTATAACCCTGTATTTCAAAAAAATTCTGTCATCAAAATCATCTGTTTAACCATGTTTCAGTTAGTCCCATTATATCAGAATCCTCCATTCCTACCAGTGCTCTAAAGTCATCTATTTTATTTCTTATACTTCTAGCATTACAGTAGTAACAATTAAGCCTATCCTCATAACTACTTCTATACTCATTTCCTATGGTAAACTTTTCTCTGCTTCTTATTCTTTTTGCATTCAGTTTTTCCTGGCCCTCACCACAGTCTAGTCCTGGTTTAAAACTTCCATTACAGCTAAGTTAATAGCCTTAGCAAACAAGCCAGCCCATACTCTATTTAACATTGTTAACATTTATTTAAAACTTACACTATAGTTTTTGTCAGTTTGCTTTGAATTTATTGGTCAGGGAAAAGTCAGGGAATTTTGTATAATCTAATCTGTTGGAATACAGTTGAATTAATATCTCTTTCACACAAGCCAGTCCTTATCTTATTTAAATGTAAACCATCCATTGCAAAAAACTCCCTTATCCCACTGAACTGATCCCACAAGTCCAACCAGCCAATCTACTCATCCTTACATACTATTCTAACCCTAGCATGACCTAATGACCTACTTATAACTTCATCTCCACAGTTAATTCTGGGCAGTATCCCTGACAAAATTAAGTTGTGGCCGTTTTCTTTAAGTGCCATTATCAACCTCTTATACTTATTAATTAGCTCCTCTGACCTACCTTTCCCTACATCATTAGCCCCTACATGCACTACAAAAACTGCATCTCTGCTAGCCCCCTTTGTTATATCTCTTGCTCTGTCAGTTATATCCTCCACCTGTGCCCCTGTGTAGCATAATCTGATTCTTTTCTCCCTATTTACCCCACAGACTATTCTATCCACATGCCTTATCAAGGCCTTATCACCTACAACTATGACCTCCTTATCATCCACATCCTTCTCTGACTCTTGTTTTCTTTCCCTCCAATAAGTTCTCCATCTTCTGGAGCCAAGGGCTGAAATTTGTTGCTCAACAGAATAGGCTTATTATAACTAAATTCACCATATTTAGCCCTAACAGTACTCTTTCTAACTTCCTTAAAGTCATTGTTAGCTGATGTATCCCTTGCATCCTTTTGCCATTTCCCACAATCTACACTTCTCTTTATGTATTACATCTACTTTAATCATGATTGCCTCTAACTTTTCCTCCAACCTACAAACTCTACATAAAAATTGTACATCTTCATTACTACTACTAGCTTCCTTAAAAGTACATTCCACTCCTGAGTTCCCAAATAAAACCTACTCCTTGCACCCATTACACTTAACTCCTACACTAGTCTTAACCATTGTATTTATGTCGTTATAGCCTGAAAGTGAAAATAATACTTGATACCAAATGCCAGTAGTTTATTACCACCATTACTGTTAAGCCTAACGTTTAAGAACCAGTTATATAATTTTTTTATCACTACTTTGTCTTCACACTAAAATAATAAAGTTTATCCTTGGTTATATAGAACTTAATTTATTAGAACAATATACGTAACATTAATGTTAATAATAACATGTATTTACATTAGCCTGATATATATTATAACCTACCTATATCTATAAAGTATGAGCTGAGTTTAATGGATCTAAGTTCAAATAAACATGTTCATTCTAGAACACCAAGAAACAATAAACTAATTTTTAGATTGCATTTATTTAATTAATTTATCCTGTTTTACAATTTACTAGTGAGTATAAATATACTTAAGCTTAAAGTACCGTTAAACGTATTAAGCCTATTTTAAGTTAAAACATTGTAATAATAATTTACACCCCTAAACTCTAAGTTAAAACTTTTACTGTCTTACTTTTATTCACCAATCTTATTATATCTAGTTATTATGGTGTTATTTAACTCAAATTACTACAAATAATAATATTAGATAACTTTCAGAAATCTATGAGCTTAGATTTTCAACATCCTCCCTCTTCAGTAGCACCCTCTACTCATATTAAAAAACCAGGTTGGCTCACAAATGGTATAATTATAATTTATAAAGGGATAAAATCAAAGAAAGGCATCACAAATTTAAGAAATTTAATTGACTGGTATGATGGGAGATTTAGAAGATTAAGAAAGTTGGTCAAACAGGAAATTAGGTTACCGAAAAGGATGTATGAAAAAAGGTTGGCTGAAAATGTAAAAATTAACAGTAAAGATTTTTTTAAATACATTAAGGGTAAACAAAATGTTAGAATGGGGGTAGGACCCTTGAGTGATAAAGGAATGCTTGTATCTGATGTTTATGAGATAGCTGGGTTATTAAATTCAGCTTTTTCTTCGGTTTTTACTAATGAAGATATAAGCAATATTCCTTATCTTGAACAGTTGATAGATGGAAACAAGATGATCACATGAATTTTGAGCTTGTTAAGAAAAACATTGGGAAGCTTAAAGAATGATAAGGCTCCTGGGCCAGATAATATTTTCCCAAGGGTTTTGAAGGAGGTTAAGGATTGGATATGTGAGCCACTTGCTACTATTTTTTGTTATTCTTTGAATAATGAGCAAGTGCCAGAGGATTGGAAGTTGGCTAATATTACTCTAAAGTCTTTTCAAGGGAGGTGATAAAACTCATCTCAGTAATTGTAGGCCTATTAGTCTTACATCAGTTGTGGGAAATGTTTTAGAAAGTCTGATAAAAGATGCTTTGCAAAGTCATTTAACAATGTTTAGAATTTTATTTGGATAGTCATCATGGTTTCATTGAGGGCAAATCTTGCCTTACAAATCTTTTGATGTTCTTTGAAAAGGTTACTGTTTATGTAGATGATTGTAAGGGTGTAGATTTGGTGTATCTGGATTTTCAGAAAGCATTTATCAAGGTGCCACATAAAAGGCTTTTAAAAACAATTATCTCTTTAGGTGTGAGAATAAGCTAGCCAGTTGGATAGAAGAGTGGCTGGATGGAAGAAAGTAGAGGGTTATAAATGGAGGTCAGTTAAATTGGATTAATGTCACAAGTGGGGTACCTCAGGGCTCAGTCTTAGGACTTTTGATCTTTTTTTATTTACATCAGTGACATACATGAAAGAATGGTTAAATATTGCTTAAATTTGTTGATAAAAATAAGGTCTTGGGAGGATACTGCTGCTTTTCAAAAGTATTTAGGGAGTTGGGTGAATAAATGGCAGCTGGGTTTTAATTATAATAAATGCAAGATAACGCATATGGGTTATTATAATTTGAATTATGAGTATAATTAGGATGGGAATAATCTTAACAGTGTCATGAAAGAAAAGGATCTTGGTGTAATAGTTTATCAGTCTTTAAAGCCATTCAAGCATTGTGCTGTTACTAATGGTAGGGCAAATAGGATTTTAGGTTGAATCTATAGAAATATTGAATACAAGTCTAAAGAGGTTATAATTTCATTGTATAGGTCACTGGTTAGGCCACGTTTGTAATATTGTGTTCAGTCTTGGGCTCCTAACCTAAGGAAAGATACTGAATTGTTGGAAAGGGTTACTAGAATGGTGCCTGGGATGGAGGGTTGTCATATGAGAAGAGATTAAGATCTTTGAAATTGTCTCCTCTTCAAAAATGAAGAATTAGAGGGGATCTGATTGATGTGTTTAAGATTGTAAAGGGTATAGATAGTGTTGATGCATCACCTTTTTTTCATACTTAATGGCAAGAATAGTAGGACTAGGGGACACAAATATAAATCTTGGCAGGGTAGAAGTCATCTTCAGCTAAGACAGTTTTATTTTTTAACAGAGTGGTTGGCCTCTGGAATGAGTTGACTTCAGGTGTTTTGGAGACAGAAAATTTAAGTGAGTTTAGTAGAAAGTTTGATAACTGTATGAATGATAAGGGCTGGCTTTGAGGTTTTTGTTTTATTTTTTTATTTAATAGTTTTAGTTTAGTTTAGGGGTGGGACAGCCTCAATGGAGCAATAGGTCCCTTGTTGTCCCTAAACATTATGTTATGTTATAAATTTGTAATGGTTAAGTAACTAATTTGTGAATGGTTAGATTACTATAGGTTGTTTGTTGTTATTAGGTAAGTATATTATGTAAATTTGTTTTCTGGCTGAGTGAGTATTGTAAGGGTTGTGTACGTGTTCCAGCTATGTTACAGTGTTATGCAAATAATATTTTCAGGAAATGTGATTTTGTCATCTACAAGGGCATAGATAGGTATAACTTTGAATTATGTACTGTGTGTTTATCAGAAAGCTTGATAACTATATGCATGATAAGGGCTGGCTTTCAGGTTTATTTTATGTTTTATTTTATATTCTTATTTAATAATTTTAGTTTAGTTTAGTAGATGGGACAGCTCAGATGGACCAATAGGTCCTTTGTTGTTCCTAAATATTAAATGATGTTATTTTGGTTACTACAATATCTGGCAAAGGATAAAAAAGTACTTTCAAGATTTCAATGGTAAATTAGTTTCAGTTTTCAAGTAATACAACTTTAAACTTTTAATGAATGTTGTGCTCATCAGTTTACTACTTTCAAGCTGCAGAAGAATCATTTGTAAATACAGTTTTCCTCCAGTTCATCAATATCATTTATGTCAGTATTTTGGGTAAGTAGTAGAATAATTACTTTTTTGCAAATTAATTTCCCATTACTAAAGGCTAGTTTAAGTGACCTGTTTTCATTAGTAAACTAGTCTATATACACTTGTACTTATACTACATAATAAAAGTTGTAGTGGGGGAAGGTCCAAAGTCATATTGACCCTAACCTCAGTTGCAAGTTCAAGAATGGAAGGTGTGATGTTTGCATAAATCATTTATATTAATTAAATATAAACATGGAAGCAGTCATGAATGGGCTTCTATTGAACTTGAAATTAAAGTGATCAGAAAGGTTGTCCAAAAGCTTCTCACAGTCAAAAAGGGTAAGAAAACTATGAAGCTGAAGGAATAATAAGATACTTCTTTTGTGTCATTACATTGTAACAACTTTGTCTTAGATCATTGATGGTTCAGTGATTAACATGTAGACTTGTTAAGACCTCATCCAATGAAAATCATAAGGTACAGTTGAACTGTTAGAATGTTTGTTGTTTCTAATAAATGTGCAGAGTTTCCTATCAAATAAAGTTGAAATGGCCCTGAGCAAAAGTACTCTTGCTATGGGAAGACTTCTTTTCAACAACACCAAAACAACATTTCTGATACTTTACGTTACCCCACATTTAGCCTTCTATAGCTATTCTCATTCAATGCTGCCCTCTTTATGCAAAAAGTGTTTTTTTGCATGCCACAAGCCTCGCATTCCCATTTTGTTTCTCAGTTGCAAGTGGGTGCTAGCATGCCTTTCCCTCCACAGGCCTCGGATCATTTTGCCTTGGCTTACCATCAGGTAGATTTCCCTTTTCTTGATTCTCAGCAGTTAGAATAACTTTGACCTGTATGGGGGAGCTAACCCTGACAGTCCTATCAATTTATCCCATGCTCAGTTTTTTTGCCCTCGTCTTACCCTTACAATTCTCCACTGGTATTTGTTCACCATAGACCTCCTTTCTGAAGTACTCCATTGATCTCTAAGGGATTTTTGGGGGATACATTCTTACTCATTATCTCCATTGGCATGATTATCCACTTCAGCTCTCTACTTTCACACGTGGTTTCTTTCTTGTTGGAATCTCCTTTGGAGGGATGCTGTCTTGTCCCAAGTTTGTTTACCATCCACTTATTTTTGGGACTTGTGGATGGCTCCTTTTCTCCATCAGTCCATTTTTGGGGATATTCCAGAGAATATGGAATCTGTGAAGCAACATTCGACCCTTTTATTTTTGGTTGCTTGTTTGTCTCAATCTGAGCCCTGTTACTGTTCCACATCTTGTATCCTCCTGTCCTTTACCTGTTCCTACCACTAGGGGTTGTACCATTCATTGTGTTTCTTGATGTAGGTTTCATCGATGCTAGCAATACTGGTGACTATCCTGTAGGTTCTGGTCCAGTAGGGTTTTCGTGGTCACATGTTGCACTGTCTCCAGTGTTGGCATTATGATATACTGTGGTTTGGAGTCCAATCCAACTGTTTTTCTCTCCCTTTTGGTTGTGCTTCTCCCTTTTTCCACCCATGTATGTAATATCTCTTTCCACACTGAGTGCAGAGTATACCTGGTAAAGTGGTCCAGTATCCAATCTATGATCCTCTATTATGGGGATCACAATTCTGGAGTGTTCTTTGGACACTTCTGAAGGATTCTTATTTCTATTCCTTGCACCGGTACCTCCACCTATTCAGTGTGGGATTCTAGCTATATATGTGAGAGGAGGTAATGTACCGTATCGAAAGTTATAATTTTCCTATATTGAAAATCTATTTCCTATAGGTCCTTACCTCCTCTCACCCTTCATTCTCACAGAAAACCAATGCTTCTTTTTCTGCCTAGACTCAAAGTGATAGTTCAATAGAATCAGATAGAGGAAGTCGTACATCGGAAGGGTGTATCGCACTCCTATTGGTATAGGTTCGTTGCATGATAATGTACATGTGAGACACAACTGAACCATATAGAGGGCAGCACTGAACAAGAGGAGGTAAGTACCTATCAGAAATACATTTTCAGTGTAGGAAAATTATAACTTTACTAGAATTTCAATGTATTTTTGCAGCTTGTGCTTTAATCCTAAGCTTATGTAAAAATTATATAAGCAATTGGCAAGGGTAAAAACTTTTAG